>NC_092645.1:20221690-20521690 GCF_039555335.1 Amphiura filiformis
CATGAATGACTTCAGCTAATTTGTACAGCTCATGTTGTTGCTTACTTGTTTTACACCCTGTTCATTACATGTACTGTCGTTTTGACAGTTTTAAGGCAGTATAAGTACGTCTACATTTTTTTAACATATTAAACAGAGAAAAAATATCTTACTTACCCTTCCCAGAATTCTTTGCAACATGATTTATCACCGCATTTCATCAAATAACAATCCCATTACTTTGTACAGGTTCCCTTTGTTTTCATTTTGAGAAAAGATTGGTTAAACATGGGGTCGATGGTCAAGAAACACATTTTGCAAGATCTGGATGTGCTCTGTACATTGATGGGAGTGTATTTCTTCTCTGAATTAAACAGATGTATTTCATTCTCCGATGATACCTTATCATTTATACTGTTTAGTTTTGTCCTTGAGCAGAAGTGGATGTTCACCTCCCTTTTGGGATGAGGGTAGTATCCTCTTCTCTATGCCCTTCTCCTTTTTTATCCCTCTCGTTTATTTCTCCACTGCTCCTTTCATTTCTTTTTCTAGTCCTCATTTAAGTCTATTTTCCATCCTAACATTTGCTCTTCTCGGAAAAACAGTGGCATGATCGACGGGAATTAAATAAATAAACATTAATTTTCACCAGGTTCGCCGTCGCAAATTTGCGGGGAGGAGATAAGTTTAAGTGACCGCTTATGGGTTCGAATTTCAACCAGCCTAATCATGAAACTCCCGTGGCCAAGTGGTTAAGGCATAGGTCTCGTAAATCTGAGGTCCTGGGTTCGATTCCCAGGCGGGATCACTTTTTCTCCTTGTCTCCTTTATTATTTGCGACGGCAAACCTGGTGAAAATTAATGTTTATTTATTTGCTCTTCTCTTCTTCTTCCTTCTCTCTGCATTTCTACTTCTCTTCAATCCCCTCAATTCCTTTCGTTTGTCCTTTCGTTTGTCCTTTCTCGTCATTTTTTTCTTCCTTCCTCTCTTCTCTTCCTCTTGCATTCTTCTTTTCATCTCATTTCTTTCCTGCCACTTTCTCTCCTTTATTTCCTTTGTGCTCCATCTCTCCTCCCATCCTTCCCTGTTCTCCTCTCACTTTAAATGTCTTAACCAGAGAAGATATCTTACACTTCCCACAATGCATTTCCTCCATTTCAATTTTCTGTACTGATTTGCAATCTAGTGCAACATGGGTAGATAGTGACGAAATGTACCCCAATAAACAGATCTGCCATATATGTTTATTTCTTGACTATCAACCCATGTTTAACCAGTCTTTTCTCAAAATGAAAACAATGGGAACCTAAACAAGGTAATGGGAGTGTCATTTTATGAAATGAGATGATATATCATGTTGCAAAGGATTCTGGGAAGGGTACGATATCTTTTCTGTGTCTGTGCCATCCTCTCTTAAGAATAAAATTTGTTTTTCCTTCTACTCTCCTTCTCTTCTCTTCTTTCATCTCATCTTCTCTCCTTCCGTTCATTCTCTTTTTTTTATCTATTTCCTCTCAAAAGAAGACTTGTCACTTTGACCATGTTGATGTAGCACACACAGCAGCTTTAGTCCATCTCTGTACAGATACGCCTATCTTGCGCAAGCCGGATAACTTGCTAACATTATGAGGTGAACATGTCACCTAGTTATAGGCCAAACACTTCTAACATGCCAAGAGCCCTGTTCATGTGTCATTTTTCCCCTTCACACATGCTGGTCAAACAAGGTGTCGCAAGTTGACCACTACAAGGTGTCAAGTACTATAGACCACAATGGCCTCATTCCAATGGCAAAGTTCAATAATCTCAATTAAACAATCACAGTTTAAAATTTGACCTCAAGTTGCAGAGTATGAGTTTTTGTACCCACGTTTTTCAAAGGTCATTCAATGAATGTACAAATGTATTGGGGTAAATAACTTTGCCCAGATAGATGAGCATGTTGTGAACCCTAGTAAGTACCCCGATCTTTTATTCTTATACATGGCCCGCTGTTATCTTTAATGTCAAACCTACATGGCATAGTTGTGAGGTTTGAAAATACAAACATTACGCTAGCCTTTGTTTTTAAAAAGCACAAGTGAGTTAAAATTGGATATGAAATTTGTGGCAGGTGGGTTAGAAAATATGCAGATTTATGTAAATTTGCTGGTAGGCCCCTCCCTGGGTCTGTGGATGCACTTATAAATTGGTCTTAAGACAAATTAGACTGGGTAAAAATAGTCACAATATTCAATTTTTCAACTCTACAAATCTTTTTCTAAGTATTAACAGGGTTTGTATAAATGTATTTGATATTATTACATTGCAGCAGCCCCCTACCAAAAAGAGGCCAAAAGTACAATGAAAAAAAAGTAATTTGCATAGCTCTAAAACTAGAAACAAAAATTCACTTAAACTGTAGGCCTAACCACTAAAAGCATCACCATGAACCTTCACACCACTACTACCCAGAGAACGTATCTTACACTTCCCACAATGCATTTCTTCCATTTCAATTTTCTGTACTGATTTGCTATCTAGTGCAACATGGGTCGATAGTGACAAAGGTACCTCAATGAGCAGAGCCCATCCAGAGCTTCAATTATGTTTATTTCTTGACTATCAACCTATGTTTAGCCAGTCTATTTTCAACTTGAAAACAAATATGAACCTGACAAAGTAATAGAAGTGTCATTTGATGAACTAAGGTGATGTATCATGTTGCAAAGGATTCTGGGAAGGGTAAGATTATATTCTGTCTACTACCACTTATAAAAACTTGGATCCAGATAAATACATAATGAAAATAACAACATCTAATTTTTGTTCCCAAAAGTGGACCATTCTGACGTACAGGACAATGTTCCTCCAGAATTCGGAGATGGTGGGATCTTTGGGAGCTGACGGTGTACTTGTAAACGGAGGGTCTTATTTGGCTTTCTGGGTGAAAATTGCCTGAAAAAACAAGCAGAAATGCGAGGAATGAGCAATTTGGGGGTCTTTAAGAGCTGATAGTGATATTAGCAAAATCACAGGGTTTTTAGGGAATTCAGTGGTCTTTTGGATCCGTGCAGTCCAAAATCAAAGGTCTTTCCAGGAGAGCATACCTGTATGGTCATTTGTGTTAAGTGTTCCCCACCCCTGATCCTAGAAGGATCTGTTCCGAAGGGTCAGACAAGTGAAATGTATCCCACAAAAGAACCATTAATAGCTATCAGTTCATATAAACTAGAGCGATAACCGCACCATAGCTGAACCATGTGGCTTTGGCAGTATACTGTGGTAGGCCTATACCACTGTCACCCGGAGTCTGTAATGGACATAATCTTGAAATGCTACGAAGGTATGACCACCGAGTGGTGTTAATGAAAGAGGAAAAGTAAAGAATATAAAATAAACTAGAGCAACTGTGCCTTTGCAAGGGCACAAGGTAAGTTAGGCGGATGACTGTGACGATCTGATCAAGCAGCAATACTGTGCAGGATAGTATTAATTTTAATAAGACTGTTTCATTAATTGCCGTTTTAATATACCTTGATCGTGAGAAGCTGGCATTTTGAAAACTTGACTTTTGACCTCTGTATGACCCCCCTTAATGACCTTAAATGAATTTTAAAATATTTAAAACATGTTAAGAATGTCATAAGGATCATTGCATTTCAATTTCAGGTCAATTGAAGCATTTTGAAAACTTGACCTTTGACCCCTTTATTGCCCCTTAATGACCTTAAATGAATTTTAAAATATTTTCAACATGTTTAGAATGTCATAGCTAGGATCATTGCGTTTAAATTTCAGCTCAATCGGAGCATTTTGGAAAACTTGACCTTTGACCCCTTTATGACCCCTTAATGACTTTAAATGAATCTTAAAATATTTTTTAAATGTTAAGAATGTCATAAGGATCATTGCATTTAAATTTCAGCTCAATTGGAGCATTTTGAGAACCTTGACCTTTGACCCCCTTTATGACCCCTTAATGACCTTAAATAAATTTTTAATTGTTTGAAACATGTTTAGAATGTCACAAGGATCATTGCATTTAAATTTAAGCTCAATCGGAGCAATTTCAGTTAAAATGACCTTTTTGACCCCTGTGACCCTGGATGACCTCCGACGTTTGGAAATATTTTTATTATATTCTTTATGTTTTCCTCTTTCATATGACACCACTCATGGGGTCATACCTTCTTCGTGGCATTTAGAGATATGTTCATTTCTGACCAAATGGTTAGTCAGTAAGCTAGTAACTTAGTAAGTAAGCTAGTAACTTAGTAAGTAAGCTAGTAAGTAAGCTAGTAAGTAAGCTAGTAACATTCACTCTTATAGGCTGATACCATTTCATGGTTCAGCAAAAACAGTACTTATATGTAGTTCATCGAAACTGAGTTACCAAAATAGTAGAAATCCGGCAAAAATTCCCTTTACGAAAATCCTCTGTATGCCCTTAAGTGCCCAGAGAGACAGGTATAGGCTCAGTCCATGTCAAAACAGACTGAGTGTACACCCACCCTCTTGGATTATGCTCTCCTTTGGCTCAGGGGTACCTTTCATGGACCCCTAGGTGAGGTCACAAGAAAAAATTCAAATTCAATTTCGTTTCGAATGGCGGGCCATCTAAGTTTGGCGACCTTGACCAAAATTGGGAGTTTAAGGTGTCCAAATGACAAAGCGCTCTCTTTGAGAGGCATTTTCTTCTTAATTAAATCAGTTGTGACCCTCTTTTTGAATGTGGTCACTCACTGGCTGTGTCTGAAATGCCTAATGCCAAAAAAGATTGATTTGAATTTCGTTGGGATTTCAGAGGGGTCAAAATCAGCACTTCATACTGTTCAATCAAATTATCTTTGATTTTGAAGGACCCATGATAATGCCACAGTGCACTTATAGGTCCTAATTATGTTCAGAATGGATTAACCATGTGCCAATGTCTATGAGCAATTCAAAAAGAGAAATTTCTAGACCCCCTACAGAATTTTAGGCCCCCTAAAGTGGTTCAGCCACAAATGGCGCTTAAAATCTGCAATTTTGACACCTAATAACTTTAGGTGTACACCAGATATGAATTTCTAGTCTTTTGCATCTGAAAGAATGTAGTCTAATGTTACTAGGAACATAAGATTTGTTTTGTATTTTTTGTGTTTTGATACTTACAAAAAGGTCGTCAACCTAAGAACATATTTCGTCATAGCGCCCTCCTGAAAGGTCTGACACATAACAAACTATACATTTTTGGAATCCTCATGACCATACGAGTAATTTGATATATTACTTGACATAATTGGGAGCATTCTGAAAATTTGACCCCATAACCTGTACTTTGCATGTGCATCGTTGCCGGGAAGTGCATTTTTGACCCCCTTAAAAATCCATACAGAGGATTAGAAAGTAGTTTTTTCTTATTACTTGACTCAAGAGCAACTTGAAATATCAGGATAAATAATACAAATGGCTATAAAGTGATCAAAAATATAAAAAATATCATACTAAAATTGGCATTTTGTACCGTATCCTGTATGCATGGTATGTTAGGCAAAAATGACTATTTTTGAAAGCGTCAACTTAATACTAAAACGCAAAAAATACAAAACAAATCTGATGTTCCTAGTAACATTAAACTACATTCTTTCAGATGCAAAAGACTAGAAATTCATATCTGGTGTACACCTAAAGTTATTAGGGGTCAAAATTTGCCGACTTTAAGTGCCATTTGTGGCTGAACCACTTTAGGGTGGCCTAAAATTCTGTAGGGGTCTAGAAATTTCTCTTTTTTTAAATTGCTCATAGACATTGGCATATGGTTAATCCATTCTGAACATAATTAGGACCTATAAGTGCACTGTGACATTATCATGGGTCCTTCAAAATCAAGATAATTTGATTGAACAGTACGAAGTGCTGATTTTGACCCCTCTGAAATCCCAACGAAATTCGAAATCTATCTTTTTTGGCATTAGGTATTTCAGACACAGCCAGTGAGTGGCCACATTCAAAAAGAGGATCACAACTGATTCAATTAAGAAGAAAGTGCCCCTCAAAGAGAGCACTTTGTCATTTGGACCCCTTAAATTCACATTTTTGGTCGAGGTCGCCAAACTTTGATTGCCCGCCATTCGCAAACGAAATGGAATTTGAATTTTTTCTTGTGACCTCACCTAGGGATCCATGAAAGGTACCCCTGAGCCAAAGGAGAGCAAAATCCAAGAGGGTGGGTGTACACTCAATCTGTTTCGACATGGACTGACCCTATAGCACTGCCAGTCAATCAATCAGTGAATAGCTATCCCATGAATGAATCCATTGCTGCAGCTCCAGTTTTATCCTGGCTAGCCAATCAGAATTCCACCAGATTATCAGTCTGGGTACAGTGTTGCCAGATTGGTGTTAAACCATCCCGATTGGGCTCACTCTTGGTATCTGTCTATTGCATTAGGTTGCACCTTCTTCAGATAAATCTCCAAAATATCCTCTCCAGTGTAAATAGATGCATGTAGATAAAGATGAGCAACAGGCTATTCAAGTTGAAAACCAAATTAATCCATACACCCCTTATGGACACTGACATTCCACAGGCTTCAAATGGAGTCACCCATTTAGGTAACCACATTTGAAATTCACACTCCCTGTGTGGAAGATTAAGGACAAATCTTCCATAGTTGGTGTATGGATAATTTTAACATGAATAGCTGAATTCTCACAGGCTCTATCAAAACATCATACCTTAGCTTTTGAGAAGATTTTCTGGCAACACCATCTTTACACATATCGTCCACCCGACAAGTAAGACATTATGCACATGTAGACGAAGATGAGCGATTCTCACAGGCTTCCACTCTATCAAACCATACTTTAGTTTTGGAAAGAATTTCTGGCAACACCATCTATATATGCATAATTAGTCATTTGGGTAATGACGACAGGGTCATAGTATAATCCTTCTAACCCAACCCATTTCCCCCAGAAGAAAAAAGATGCACTACAACTCTCACAGGCTTTCCATCAAACCATCATACCTGATGCCCCTTTTCTGGCAACACCTTCTATACACATCATCACTTGGGGTAATAACGACAGGGTTGTAGTATATTCCCTCTACCCCCCCCCCCCATACCCATCCCCTTATAGAGTAAGACATAATGTACATGTAAAATAAAATGAGCTATTCTCACAGGTTTCCAAACTATCATACCTGACTTTGAAAAAAATTTCTGACAACACCATCTACACCCATATCGTCAACTGGGGTAATAACGAAAGGGTCATGGTAATTTAGTATATCCCTCTAACCCCCCTTCCGACATGTAAGACATACACATAATGCACATGCAGAAGTAGATGAGCAATTCTCACAGTGCAGGGTTCCACTCTATCAACCCCAATAGCTTTGGAAGGAATTTCTGGCAACACCATCCATACGCAGCATAATTGTCATTTGGGGTAATAACGACAGGGTCATAGTCAGGACATAGAGTGTCCTGAAGCTACTAACTAGTCAAAGTGGTATTTATAAAGAGCCACTCAAAAACCTAGTCTCAATTTTCTTGACCTAAACACCTATTAGTGTTCTGTATCAAGTCTTTTTACCTGAACAAGTTGCCAAGCATTCACAACTGGTGTTTTTTTAACTTGAGCATAAAATTGTTGTTCGGATGATACCGGCAGATCAGCCATTTTTGACAAAATGAGATAAGTTAAGTTTCATAATCCATGTAATACTTTCAAGTGAGATATTATCACTATATTAAATTTGGCATATCTCACAGGAAAATTGTATACAACATTCCCTATGTTGTGTAGGACATTTTGTTATAAAATTTTTTTAAAGGTCATAGCCAAAACATACATGCCTAATTACTGAATAGCTTAATAAATAGCCCAAGAAAGTGTGAATTGGGCTATTCAAGCATGAGAATATCATCCATGAAAAATCCTGAAGTGTTTGAAAAAACCTGAAAAAGTGTGTGAAATTGGGCTAAAAAGGCCCAAAACAGGTTGAAATTAAAAGAAATGTGCAGAAATTTGGACCTGTTGAAAAACATTTCAGGATGTCAAAAATTTTGCAAAAAAAAAAAAATCTTTTTCTGGTATTTACAAAACTGGGGTCAGATTCTTTTGTACAGGGAAACAAACATAAAAACAAACACAACTGCAGTGTTTATGCACTAATTCATAAAACCATACATTTTGTAACATTTTTCTTACATTCTTTCTACATACGCGCTTTAACAGTTACCCTCAGAGAAGATGTCTTACCATTCCCATAATCCTTTGCAACATGATGCATCACTGTCATTTCAAATGACACTCCCATTACTTTGCGTTGTTTTCATATTGAGAATATACACCAGGCACAAAAAGAAACTCGTCAGTTATATTCATCCTTGCTGTTCAATAACTTGATAATTTTGGATTATTCTGAAATATACATTTTGTTAATTGGACTTTTCTTTCTCATTTGACACCCTGTTCGTAAACACTGAGCAAGAATTGACCAAGATATGCGCCTCCAAACTCTCAAATCCCAAAATGAAAAGTTACAATTTTAACGATTCAATTGTGCCTCTTACACTGTGTGCTTTATTGATTGGCCCGTGGTGCTTGTGTGCAATACAACGATGCATTCCCATTGAAAATTGTTGAAAATGCAACTTTTGATTTTGGGGTTTGAGGCTTTGGAGGCGCATATCTTGGTAAATTCTTGTTCGTTTTTCACGAACAGGGTGTTAAATGAGAAAGCAAAGTCCAATTAACAAAATGTATATTTCAGAATAATCCAAAATTATCAAGCTATTGAACAGCAAGGATGATTATAACTGACGAGTTTCTTTTTGTGCCTGGTGTACTGGCTAAACATGAGTCGATAGTCAAGAAATATACATATTGTGCAAGATATGTTCATTGAGGTACGTATCACTATCGACCCATGCTGCACTAGCAAATCATTATAGAAAATTGAAAATGGGAGAAATGCATTATGGGAAATGCAAGATATCTTCTCTGAGCGAGTAGTATGATGACAGAATAAACTCATGCACGCACACAATCCCGATCACAATCATAATACAAACCTATACAATACAAAATGCAGGCTTCCAAAGTCCGGAAAGATCTAACAAGGAACGAACAGTTCCAACTATACACAGCACTGTGCAGAACACACATTCCATTTGTTTGTACTAAAAGATTTCCAACTTCCTTCCGATTTAATAAAGAGAAAATAATTGTACAAATTTAATTTCCCCATTTTCGGATGGTATGGCTTATGTACCTATTTTGGTAGCCAGGGTGGAATGACCTTTCTTGGTCCTCTTCTGGTTGTAAAATTAGAAATTAGTAAAGTATACTACAGTATAGGCTTTTACTTTTGAATTACCTATTACATTTGAAATGCATACACCCTATGGAAGACATGACCTTAATCTTCCACACAGGGAGTGTGAATTTCAAATGGGGTCACCTGAATGGATGGCTCCATTTGAAATCTTCACCCATGTGTGTGAGATTAAGGTCATGTCTTCCATAGGGGGTGTTTCATCCGGATTTCAACTGAAACAGCCCAATGATATTTATGGAGAATCTAGAATTGAGCATGAGAGCAAAATTACAGAAATATCAAGTGAAAAGAAAGAATATGTACCGTAAAATGGGGTTCGGTCAGCGGGGTAACTTTGGTCGGTCAAATGTTTGGAAGCAGTGATTTAAAACTCTGAAAAGTGTCCAAAGTTACCCCATTTTACGGTATATGAATATTATTAATGAGAAATGATGATAATACTGAAACCAAAAGTTACACATCCTTCTATTACTTCATTGTAAGTTCTTAATAGTCGCCTAGTCTACATCAAATAGTCATGGCTAGTCGACTATTGATGACTATTTGGAGGTCAAAAATGTGAGTAAATCTCAATGTTATTTTCATGCCCAAAATCAACATTGGTATTTTGTAAGAATGAATGATGCCGGAAGACACAGGGTATTGAAACAGATATTACAAAATTTGCACACTGACCGCACATGGATCTTGATGGATTAAGGGGGTACTACACCCCTTGATAAAAATGTGTCTATTTTTGCATTTTTCTCAAAAACTAATAACACACTGGTAACAAAAGTTATGTATATTATAAGGCAAGGAATCCAATTACTACACTGGAATTTCAGTGACCCAAGACAAGCGGTTCGGTATTTATGATAAGAAATAAGGTACCGGTAGGATGTACCTCATTTCCTATCATATATACGGAACCGCTTGTCTTGAGGCACTGAAATTTCAGTGTAGTAATTGGATTCCTTGCCCCAATAATATACATAACTTTTGTTACCAGTGTGTTATTATTTTTTGAGTAAAATGCAAAAATATTCACAAATTTTCCACAGGGGTGTAGTACCCCCTTAATCTAACTGCTGGCAAATACGACTATGCACCGGTCAGGTCTGCCTATGGATAAACTTACACATAAGAAACAATTTCAGCAACATTTGTATGAATGCCAAGCGATCGGTTTGCCACATATGTAATATAGTTGTCTTGTTTAATATATCTCGAGGACACGATGGTCGGCATTTGTCGTTTAAATTGACTATCAGAAAATCATAGTCAAAGTCGCAACTAACGCTAATAGTCACGACTACGACCACTGGCGATTTAGTCATGCAACCCTACAATATTATTCATGCATAAATTTTGTTGTTATTTTCAATTTTGTTTTGTTTTTAAAAGCCACAGATTAATATACAGTCCTACATGAACCTCTTTTATCCGGCCATGATGGGACCAAGCATTGTCCGGTAAGTGAAAAATCCAGATTATAAGGGTATTATTACATGTAATTCTGCATTGACTGTCCCAAGCACTGAAATTGGGACAACAACAGATGATTTCAACATGGGGTAATAACACTAAAAGATAGTATTTCCAGCGCTCTATGCAATATAGATATAATTCAGAGCATGGAATTAAGGTGTCAAATCATTTTGATGATTTCTGACAGAGCTCTAGATAACAGAGAGATCCATATAAAAGAGCTCCAGATAAGAGAGTTTGGACTGTACTCCCGGTCCCCGCACTCCGTGCATCCGCGGGTATTCATGCTCGTCGAAAATTTTGCGAAATAAGGGGTGTATTCAGATGAAGAAACGCGATTCGCGAAACACACAAAAAAGGGGTGTTTTTTCAAACCATGTGTTCGCGAAATTGAAAAAAAAGGGTATTTCCATCGAGCAGCCGACGCGTTTCTGCCAGAAAAAAGTATATTAGAAATATCATTCGCGTTTTAGCGAAAATAGGGGTATTGTCGAAGGGCAAATAATTCGCGAAATCGCTAAAAAAAGGTGTGTTTTTCCCCTAAAAACTTCGCGAAATGAGATGCAAAGGGGTGTTTAAAGTTCACCGACAAGCATGAATACCCGCGGATGCACGGAGTGCGGGGACCGGGACTGTACTGCAATTACTTAAGATTATTGCACTTTACAGAAAATGCAGTTCTATACAGGTGCAGAACCCTACATCATAGTTTATCCATCACAGCCAGGATTAGCTCCCTAAGTTTTGTATGGGTAGTCCGGGACATTTAGCAGCAAGTTACTCAATTTTACCATGAAAACAGAAAAGGGTCTCAAACTTGTACTGTCACACACCATCATGGGTCATTCCATTTAAAATTCACACTACCCCTGTGGAAGATTTTAGAAATATCTTCCACAGAGGGCACATAATTTCAAATGGAATGAACACTTTAGGCAGATCCATTTGAATTTCATACATCCTCTGTGAAAGATTCAACCTGAATCTTCCATAGAGGGAATGTGAGTTTCAAATGGAGCTGTTAATGTATTCATTTAATTTGATATTTGTACATCACCCATGGAAGATATTTCCTAAATCTTTCACGGGGGTAGTGTGGATTTTAAGGGTTCAGATATATTATAAAACTACACGGTGCATTATGCATACACATTCACACATAAATAGTATAAATAGATAAACACATCCCCTCCCAACATAAATATACACCCACTAAACATCCCACCCCTAACAGGGCACACAAAAACCAGTCTTTTCATTCTTGATTTTCATACTGGGCTATTCCAGTTAAAATCCTTACACCCCTATGTAAGACATGACATTCTTCTTCCATATAGGGGAGTGAGAATTTGAAATGAAGTTACCTGAATGGGTGACTCCATTTGACATCTACACCCCCTCTGTGGGAAATCAGTTCATATCTCCCATAGGGGGTATATGGTTTTCAACAGGAATAGCTCTAACTCCCTAAGAAAGAAAGATAGAAAATCAAGTAGTTTGGCCATGATCAATTTGCAGCAGTGTCGCTCCACGGATGAAATCTCAGGAGCCGGGTATCACATTATCGCGCTTATTCAAAAGGGTATCGTCCGAGAACAGTAGACCGCTATCAACTCGACGGCAGCTGGCTCCAGCCACGGCTCGAGTTACAGCTGACCACTTTGTTGGACCAAGAAGAGAGAAAGGGCAAGAATCTCCGCCGATATTATATGTTTAGTCTTCGCACACCATCCCCTATTGAAAAAAGATGGGCATCAGTTTTTACCATAGGCATCAATACCGGTCTCCTCTTCATCCTATACTCCCAGTCCATTCATCGCACGCTCACATGAATTGCTTTATGACAAAATGTGTTTGCCAGCTATGTTATCCGAGACATGTTGTCCAAATTTTTTAATACATTTTTAAGCATTTGTGACTTATAGCTTTGGGGTGAAACCACTGTGTTTTATACAATACCATAGTGATACATAGCATATAACCCGGTGTGTGTTTATCTTACTATAGGATATATTGAACACACATAAGTCCCGCTCTCAATACGCTAGCATCTAAAACAAACTCATCTGCCAAGTCACAGTTCCATAATCCAATATGCTTACTACATTCACAAAATGACCTCTGAATATGTGGGGTATTAAAAACTTATACCAAACAAGTTGAGGTCAAGCAACATTTGAGATTTGCATGTTAAAATGCTCTGCATGCTAGTCATAGACTTCAACATAAAAAGTCCCAAATTTTGAGTTATTTTCTCAAAATATCAAAGCTATCTACCTCTGAAACCAATACTAGGCTTGTTTGTACTCATTTTAATGCACTTTTCATGCTGATTCCAAATATGGTGATGAAAATGTAGTTCTGAAACTTTTGAAATTGTATTTTTTTTAAACTTGTCGTCTGCAGTCCACACCCTTGTGTAGAGGGTCAAATGTAGGCCATCGAGCTATGCCACGGAGAATGATATTATTATGGTTCTCTATACCTTTTCACTGTTAATCTCGTTCAATATGGTCCAAAGTAGCCATCAGGTCTTACTGTTCACTCCAAATGCCAGCCATTTCCCTTTCCCCTCCTTTTGTATTTGTGTAGCAATATAAGAAATGAAGTAATGGTTTGTTTAACTTTTAGGGTGAGATCATACAGCACGACAGGTGCACGGAGCATGAATGCTTTCACATAGGTGGCATGCTCAGAGCAGTATTGGTCAGTCTTTTTTGTCAGATGAATCAAGTCATTTTTGGAGTTACATTGATTTTGTTTTGTTTTAGTCTTCTATATAGAAGCCATTTTTGAGAGGTTCAATTTGGTAGCAAGCTTTGTGAGATAGTGGTAATTCTATAATCCTTTAGAAAAGTGTTATCAGTTGTGTACTTGGGCAACACTCTTCACCCCTATTGCCTTTGACCTCACCCATGTGTACCAATTGATACCAGTTTACCCTACCAACAATTCGTCAGTCGCAACACATAGTGGCGTAGAGTGATTTTCAAAATTTTCCGTTTCACATAGTGGCGTATAGGTTTAGAGCTAGCTATTATCCTATAATATTTATTCCTTATTAACTATAAAGATATAGTTTAATAGTTTAAACCTTAAACTTCAATTACAAATGAAATCGGGTCACTGAGAGATAACAGTGAAGTATCGACTCCGTTATTAGTAGCATATCCTTCAAAATTGTTTTGATCAGAAACGTATTTTGTCCTTCACATACGCCACTATGTGTTGCGACCGACGAATTCATAAAGGTGATATGGCTGCAAAGGTTATTCTGTGCAAAAGTTGAATAGGGTACTCCACCGTTCTATAAAGCAGCATCTCTGAATGATTTTACTACAATATGGATATCCTGAATTGCAGTGATCAAACACCATTGAGCGACACAGCTTCTTTTCATACCATACCCCATAATGGGCTGTTCCATTTGAAATCTGTAGATTTAAGGGTTCAGTTTAAGCGAATAGGGTACAACTTGCTAGACTAGAGTCCAGTCCTTGTTTACAGAGTTTAGGGACGGGGTAAGGCAGTCTTGTAGTAAGACTAGTAGAGTTGCACCTTATTCAGTAATCGCTCCGATTTAAGAATAGTCCTTCACAGAGGGAGTATGTTTTTCAAATGGAATTGGATAGGGCTAATGATTTTGAAACCCATACTCCCCTATTTACAGCTTTACCTATATCTTCCACAACAGGAGTGTGTATTTCAAATGGAAGTTACCCAATTGTCTATTCTATTTGAAAGTTTTACTCCCTCTGTGGAACACTTTGACTAAATCTTCCACAGGGGGCGTATGGATTTTAAATGGAATTACCCCAATTGTCCACACACACAGTCAACAAATCAGCACTACCATAGCAACACTCAATTCCTCTCAAGAGGTGTTGGGCACGATGGTATGCAGCGTTGCGCTTTTCAGTCATGCAGCAAAGCTTGCATCTAACTTACAAATCAAGTCCGTTTCGAGTAGGTTTCAAGAGAGCAAATTTGAGGAGAAACGTGATATATAGCCAAGTACTTTTATACCATTACTTCAAACTATTTGTATGCTTCAGTCTGCTAGTGAAGTAACTTTGTTGTGTGACCAATACTTGTTATAAGTCTCGCTGATTCCGACATCCAACATCAGTAGATTTTGAAAATAGAGATCCACCTACACTCTTATCCATATGGTACTAAATTATCAGCCTCTAAGAACTATTTTGATTGGTTGCAAAGAGGGCTATATTATGTATTGAGCCAATCAGAGATATGGTAAGAATGGTCAAAATTATTATCCCCATTGGCATTACTGGTAAAATTATCTGCCTCTAAGAACTATTTTGATTGGTTGCAAAGAGGGCTATATTATGTATTGAGCCAATCAGAGACATGGTAAGAATGGTCAAAATTATTATCCCCATTGGCATTACTGGTAAAATTAATGCCTCTAAGAACTATTTTGATTGGTTGCAAAGAGGGCTATGATTATGTATTGAGCCAATCAGAGACATGGTAAGAATGGTCAAAATTATTATCCCCATTGGCATTACTGGTAAAATTACTGCCTCTAAGAACTATTTTGATTGGTTGCAAAGAGGGCTATATTATGTATTGAGCCAATCAGAGATATGGTAAGAATGGTAATAATTCTTACTGGCTAAATTACCAGCTAGATTATCTGCCTCTATTGACTATTTGGATTGGTTGCAAAGAGGGCTATATTATGATTGAACCAATCAGAGACATGGTAAGAAATTTAAGTGGGACTGAAAGCTCTCTTTTGATTGGTTACTCTGATGATTAAAACATGTAAGGCCCCCCCCCCAAAAAAAGATTTGTCTCAAAGCTCACGAGAAATTTAAAAACAAATGCGAAATGCGATTTTTTTAACATTTTTTATTCCCGACTTTTTTTCATGGTGTTTTGAGAAAAAAATCTGATTTTCGCCGATTTTTTTCTGGAAAAAACTTTAATTTTTTTTTTTTTTTTGAAATAAAAAAATTTCCGCATTTGTTTTTTGTCAAATCGTGGGATTTTACAAACGCGCGTGCAAGCTTTGAGACGAACCTTTTTTTTTTGGCCTAATTAATCAATCAGAGGTACTGTATGAAATGGAGTACATGAAGTGTGGTGCCCATGGGGTTATAATTTATAAGATCATATTGGAGTAGGATTCTAGATTTTAAAGAGGGCATTTATAGATGAAATGATTTGACAATATTATCAGGATGGATACTAGTATGATTTGACGGAGGCATCAAACATTTGATGGAAGATGACATAATGTTGCCTACCAAACAGACACAAAATGTTTTGCAGAAAACATTGAAATGTCGGGGAAGGGCCGTACGTAGCAAGCGGGCGGCTGGGGTGGTCATGGCTGCCCCACTTTTTGAGAAATTTGTCATGTTTTTCCTTGATAGCTTTGTTCCAATTTTGGCGATATTTGCATTTTGGACGCCCCAGATTTTGATGGCCACAGAACCACATTTTTTCACCTTAATACGGCCCTGTGTTGGGTTATATAAAGCAGAGATGTCACAGGCTGACCCAAAAAAATCCTGAACTTATGGCGTGAAGCAGAAGAGTGAGCTTAAGCTTTCAAGCTAACTTTCTGGCCGGGGGTCCGGGGCCCGCTAAGGGCCCCGTGGGGTCCAGGGACGAAGCCCCGGTAGGGGTCGAAGCCCCCCGAAGCCAGATGGTTTCTGCACATTTAGCACCACAGTAAAGGCCATTTCAGAGGGTAAAAAGAACAGTTCAAAGCTCCTGGCTTGTTCTACACTTTTAATAAAAAGTGCTTCCTTCTTCCAGAAAACATGCTTTAAAGTTTTCAGTTTCCTATACTTTTATGTACAAGAGACACTCTTAAAAAAGTTTTTGGCTTTATTACATGGACAATATGGCTGATGTTGATATATGTGAAGCAGAAAGATAAGACAATAGGGCCACTCCAAAAGCGAAAAATTTTTTTTTTTTTAAATTTAAAAAATTTTTTTTTTTTTTTTTTTTTTTTGAAAATCCGAATTTTTTTTTTAATCCCCAAAATCCGGAAATCCGGATAAATCCGGAAATGTGACATCTCTGATAAAGGGTATTAGATAAGGTTATTTTTGAAAACTTGCTGCAAAACATTCTAACTTAATATTTGCAAAATATATGCCAAAAATGTTTGCCAAAATTGTTTTACAATAACATGTTGACAACATTTTTTAGAAACGTTGTTGTAGTGCTTTGTCATATAAAAGGTATAAAAAACATTTTCATGACCCTTATATATCCTGACATTTAAATTATTAAAACATTTTGACCACAACCAAAATATGTTTATACTGTTTTAAAGACCCCTGCAACACTGTAATAATAATAAGCCTAACTATAGGTACAAGAAGAGTCAAGTCACACACAAAAGACTATAACTAGCCACTTCCATTCAAATCCACACCAGCTTTCAATCAAATCAACACTTAAAATGACCCAAAACCCTGAAAAAAATCCCAAACAACCAACCATAAAAAGTTTCAAAAAGTGAACAAAGAGTAAAATACCTACACAAAGACTAGGAGCTAAGTTTCATCTCTCACTATACATATGGACATAGAAGCCAACATCATAGCACCCTTAGGCCATCTTATTGTCACTGCTTCTATGTCCACTCCTATTGATTCACCACTGTGTTATAGAACTGCGATATGGCGTCTTGTTGATTTTGCCAATTGGCCGACGGGAGGGTATTGGACGATTGGGCCGGACTGGGCTTTCCACAAATCAAATAAAACTCATTGCAATATTTTTTCATACTAAGACGTTTTTCACCAGACCAACGGTGACCGGTGGGTCAAGCTTCGGGCATGAAGTGCTTCTTTTCAGGGTCTTCCAAGACCATTGGTCGGTTAATGCCGGCCGGACTTAGTGCCCGAATACGGGTGTACTAGAATTTCCAATAATCTTCATGCTAGTATTTCTTGGTTTTTATTGACCGCTTATTCATGTTTTTTCCTCTTTTTACATGATATAGGAAGTTGACACTTTTTAAAATGAAAAGGGTGATTTTTTTTTCATCATACAAGCAATCAATGTGTATAGATTTGATTTGATTTGATAGTAGTAGCTTTAACCTTCTTCTGGCCGATTTGGAAATTCACACTAAAATCTGCAGCTCCTTTTCATAACTGATACTAAATAGACACATCCTTGATCATCCTTTTCATTAAAGTAATGAAATGGACACTTTTTGCAGCTTTAAAAATGAGAAATTTTCATTAAATCAACAATAGTTGAAAATCAATTCATATATGACGGCTGGATTTGATTTCTTCTGTCCATTTTGAAACATAAAAAAATGTTTCAAAACTGGACATTAGTCATAAAAAAATTTATCAATAAAAAGAAATGGATACTTCGACTGCTCAATGCCAGAAGTGGGTAAGTGCAATAGCTGCCATGTGTAGATGAGTACAATATATTGTGTGTGAACTGCCAAATGTTCACAGGGCAGCTATTGCACTTACCCACTTCTGGCACCGAGCAGTCGGCTTTTTGTGTCCAAACTGTATTCTATTAAAATAACCATGATATCAGGGACCCTAAAAGGGTGCATCTAATGTTTACTACACCGACATGTTACTTCATTTTGCAACAGCTTTGTGAAACTTTGTTCTTTATATTATAAAAGGAAGTAACTTGTGAAGACAATAAGAGGAAGATACTTTCTTTTACAATTTACCAAAGTATGTGCTATTCAGTTAAGGCCATCTTAATTAAAAGGGCATTTCGTGATCCACAGCCTCATCCCCCCACTTTTCTCAAAAAAAGTTGAGATATTTATACCATTGGATACTTCTGGCTACATAATGTTTATGTACCAACAATTTCTTGCAGATTAATTCGTTTAGCAAAAATATCGCCAAATTTTGGTATACCAAAACGAAATTACAACAGTGGCCTATGGAGCAGTGTAATACACATAATCATGCTTAACTCGCAAACGCAAAATCGGAATCAACTGAAATTTTGGGAATAAGCTTTGTTCGTGGATATCTACTGAAAAATGTCATAAATTGTCATGCACAGTAGTAAAATCCTCTTTGAAAATCAAGAAATTCATATTTTTATTTGTATTTTATTTATTTATTTATTTATTTATATGTTTTTACAAAAAGGAGAAAATAAAACTCAAATTCCTATATGATTTCAAGTTTTCAACATGTTTTGAAGTTTTCAACAGAAGAGAATTATGATGTAGCAGTGTTGTCTACTATTCCAACATCTGCAACAAATATTGAATATTTTGCACAAAATGCTTGTACCAAAGCATGTACTGACATTATAAAAAAATATATATTAAAAAAAAAAGAAAAAAAAAATGCATTCTGCATTAGGCTTCAATTTCTCACAAGCTTTGAGACTCAGGCTTTAACTAAAGTGGCTTAAGGTTACTAATTATTTTAAACTGTTGTGATTTGGTAGTTCACAGCATCTTACGAATGGTAGTGAGCTCTGGGAAAAACTGCATTGCTCAATTCATAGCGAGCGTGTAGAAGAATTAAAATATTACAGATGTACTTTTATAGGTTCTGTGGTTCTTGAGTTACGTTGTTAAGAGGGCTGAAACAACAACACTTTTGTAAAACGTACATAACTCATTAACAACAATAAATTAAGCAAGTTTGCAAAGTATACGATTTGTAGAATGAACTTTTGCAAAACACCAAAGTGTTATTTTTCAATAATATATTGATTCAAATAATGAAAATTGATTTTTTTTTGGCTGCTTCGACCAACAATACCTGTAGTGTTAAAGACTGAAAGGTTCGGGCAAATGTCAAACCTCAGGGCACTAATTAATAATTAAAAATTAATTAGTCAAATTAATATTGACAAGAAATCAAATCAGCTGACAAAATAACAGGAACTGTCTTTTAGAATTTGCAGGAGAGCATTAAATAGCTCTTCTCAAGCCTTCAAAGAGATCTGTTTAGAGCATTTACAATAGAATGTAAGGAGATAATGATCAACTAAGGAGAGCTAAAAATGACTCTGCTATATCAGATTTAAGGAGAGAATACTAGAGAGTGATTGCTCTCACTCTCCTTAAAAGGAAGTCCCTGAAATAATGCAGAATATTGACCACATTTATTATCGAAACATCACTTACTTTTCAAAAACTAAATAAAAACGCTTATTTTTAAAAACATAATTAAAACAATTTTAAATTATATTTTAAAAAAACAAATTTTATAAAAAAATCTTAAGGAATGTTAAAACATTCCATAAGATTTTTGTCAATGAATATAACTACTGAATGAAATAAAATTGCCACTTTTCAAAATTTAAAATGATGATAATAATAAATAGCACACAAGAGAATCTTTATAAATCAATTCAATGAACACCCATGACCTCATTTCCCATTGAAATGTACACTTGTTAAAATTTGTAAACGGCTATTTTTGAAACTGGACTTTATCCATAATGTCTGCGGCAAACTAGGAATGTACAAAATCTATACCACGAATGCCTCGTAGCTATAAAATGCAACGATACATATCTCATACTGGCTATACAATTTTCACATTTTACACATTTATATTTATTCTCAATCCTTTCTTCAAATATGTTAAAAAAGAAAGAAAAGAATAACACCTCGGGCCATTTGCAAAAGAAAAACTTTCTCAATATTAAGTTGACAAAAAAACTTATAGCTACCCCAACATTCAACCTTTTCAACTTCCTTTCGTCGGCTCTCTAAAGCTGGGGGAAGGTTATTATAGATTGTCCGTACAGAAACATGATACCGTTGTCTGGTGGACACAAAAAGTTCATGTTGGTCCGACTTGAAGCCCAGCAGATTGCTCAATACAATGCCAGCAATGCGCACAATTCATAATCGTAGCTGAGAGTCATGCACAGGCCTGATGGTTTATACACATTGATTGTATGTACACTTGTGATTTCAAAACTGTGTTATTCCAGTTGAAATCCATATACCCCTATGGAAGACATGACCTTTATTCCCCACACAGGGGGTGTAGATTTCAAATGGAGCTATCCCATTTAAGTAGCCCAATTTGAAATTCATGTCTTCCATGGGGGTGTATGGATTTCAACTAAAATAGCCAAATGCTTGGATTATATTTTTTAAGGGGGTACTACACCCCTGACCAATTTTGTGCCTATTTTTGCATTTTTCTCAAAAATTATAGCACATTGGTGACAAGTAAGATATGTATATAATAGGGGCAAGGACTACAACTACTGTACTGAAAATTCAGCAACTCAAAGCAAGTAGTTATTGATATATTGATCAAATACTGGTTTTCCCTCATTTTTGACTGTAACTCCACAACTGTTGTCTGTGCTGAAATAAAATTTCCAGTGCAGTAGTTGCAGTCCTTGCCCCTATAATATACATATCTTACTTGTCCCTAATGTGCTATAATTTTTCAGAAAAATGCAAAAATAGGCACAAAATTGGGCAGGGGTGTAGTACCCCCTTAAATAACTCTGTAGCATCATTTTGGAACACCTCTTCAGATTTTTATTTTGACGTTTAAGGTTAGGAACGGCAAATGCAAACCTTAAACTGGACAGTCAGGCTTGTAGCCACAATTTTTCACGAGTGGGATTTTCAAAATGCAGACTTTTTCAAGAGAAATCTACATTCTGGCCAATTTTTGGCCCAATTTTGCTATATTTTTCCAGAAAAAGCAGACCTTTTACAGATTTATGGGAGTGCAGGGGCAGTTCATGTTAAAAGAGCTGCTTGCTTAATGAAATGATAAGTTCATGACAAGTCACCTGAAGGTTCAAAATTCATCAGACTATATGTGCTGCCTTGCTTACAAAAAGATAAAAAAGTGACCATATCTCGGGCCGTATCTTAGCCACTAAATGTGTATTATGAATGGAACTACCGTCAAGAATATAAATCATCATTTATGATGAAATACTGGGCATAGCATTTAAAATGTCGAATTCTTTAATAAATTAATCCGGTCTGTAGTTTATCCGAGTCAAAACTTATGTTTCTAGACGTTTCATCAACCATCAGTTGATTTCACCAGCAGTGTTTCTGTTTCGAACAGAGATGAGGGGGCCTATCAACTTTCACACCTATACGATCCTGTGTTGCACAAGAACTTTGACACAGATAATGATGCTATTCAAACTCTGAGTTTTGCTGGATCAAGATAACAGAGCACTCCAAAACAGCGATGAAATCAACAAATGGTTGATGAAACATCCAGACCCTAAGTTTTGACTGGTCTTGATATGATGAATTTCTCGATACATTTCTTCATACAAAATGTTAACCCTAATATCCACATGATGGTTCAGTCAGACTATTCACCCCTTCACTGATTAGTGTCTTCAGCAAGGGTGAAAATAAGAGAGCTTGAACCAAGGGCCACTTCCATTACCAGGGGCCAATAAAAATAAAGATATGCTGGATGGGTTAAATAAGCACTAGTTGCTTTGAATTTGATACTTTTTGGTTCACTATCCAGGGGGCCAGTTTTGTGGGAAAAGTGTCCCCTGGTCAACTACAAATGAGATGGACTGAGGGGCCATTGCAGAATTTCTGGGGGGCAAACAGCTCCCGTCTCCCGCTAAATTTCACCCTTGGTCTTCAGTCTACTCCACTACTTCAATTCACTCATGTTGAACAAGATTCAGCTGCTTCACATTTTGCACAGCCATTTCACTCTGCTTTTACTGAATCCCAAGTCACGCAACAACTTGTGAAAAGATGTTGCAATGACCCCTTGACTTCAAAAGGATACCATGCTATTTTCCATCCGCTGTCTTTGCGTATTATTACAGTATCATTAGACTTACCTTGTATATGAGTGTGCAATTATTGGGTGTTGTTTCAAGCTTTGGCACATGCGGAGCAACAAACGGTCCAAATTGGGTCCTCTGTTGGATTAGTTTCCTTGCAAATACTCCTAGAACTGAAAAGAACAACACAGAGAAAAAAAACCCAATTATTATAAAGATTGATCAGAACTTTACAATGCTCATGGGGGTGGGTGGCATGTCCCCTGAGCTTCAACATATATGCGGGGTAAGAATTGGTTCAAATTAAGTCCTCTGTTGGATTAGTTTACTTGCAAATACTCCTAGAACTAAAAAGAACAACACAGAGACAAAGCAATTATTATAAGATTAATGAGATCTTTACAATGCTTGAAGGGGGAGGGGCATCGTATTGTGAAATGCGAGAATTGTTGCTGTGTGAGTTGTCATGCAGAACCGTGCATGCATATGTCCTTAATAACATGATCCGGTGCGTAGATACCCGCATGTGATGCGCTCAACAGGTATGATACGAGATATATCATGTCAGTCAATTGGGGTGCTTATCCAATGAAAACACAGGAAACTACTTGATGGTATGATAATCACTCATTTTATTCCGATGGGCTATTCCAGTATATATCCACACACCCCCATGCGGAAGACACAACCTTAATCTCTCACACAGGACTGTAGATTTCAAATGGAGTCACCCATTCAGGTAACCCCATTTCTAATTCATTCTCCCTGTAAAAGTTCACACATGGATTTCAACTAGAATAGGCCAATTCTACTGATCCTGCTATCTACTGTAGATAGCAGATAAAAATGATATCAAATCAAAAAAATTCAGATCATGCTTCATACCTTTTCACATTCAATACAGTGATTTCTTCATTGTGATTGCAATGTGGAAGCATTAAGGAATTGGGTTTTTACAGACAATATGGTTCATCTTCAACACAATCTGCTTGGTGATTATAAATGTTTTTCCCAGGATCAAAACTGGATTTTAGCATAACAGAGGTTAACATAGGTGATTGTGAATCACACTTCTTACAACATATTTCTATTGGCATTACTTGTGCTATAGCTGCATTGGTATTAGTTGTTGTGGTAGCTGCATGATATCGCTGGCACATTAAGTACAGATTCTTCTTGCTTGTCAACAGAAGAAACCAACAACACTTTCTTGTCAATGATGACGATGATGACCGTATTCAGACATGCCAACTTTGAAATCCAGATTTCCGTACTCAGAAGAACAAAAATCCGTATTTTGCACCCTAAAACCGTATTTTTAAATATGTACCTTTTGCATACCTGCCAACCCCAGAAACTCCAAAAGTAGAACACATAATTGAGAGGGAGCACTTGTGTGACCGAGCACGTAACGGCCCGGGTCCAGGGGCCCACTTTACAAATTTGCAATCAAATTTGGCAATACCAAAGAACCATTCCATCAAAGTAATAAATCAATACAGAAAGATGCTTCCTTTACGAGTTATCACTCATTGAAAGTGCTACTTTGCTATACTTTACATGGAAAGCGGCCATCTTAAAGTCGTCATATTTCCTAAATTACATAACTGATCAAGCTGAATTCGGATATATGATGCACAGTTGAAAATTAATTTTTAACAGATTTGGTGACCTCAGTCGACCTTTGACCTTGTATGTGACCTTTGACCTCACAAAGTTGGATAAAGTATGTAGACCAAACAAATTGGGTTTTGTCACTTCTAATGTTGTTAGAAGCATGCTTTGTTAAAACTTTCAAGTTCAGAAAATCATTGATCATCATCATCTGAATCTGAATAAACAAAGTGGGAAAGCATCTTGTAGGCCTATACATATTTCTTTAATGTGCATGCATGGTGCGAAAGTCGGAAGTAAAAGGAGGTCCGAAACCTTCTTGTAGGTTTATTCTTTTGCACCAATAGAGCTAAATAGTTAACTAAATACCTTCAGAAGACATAGCATTAGGTGGTTAATAAAAAAATATTAATGTGCATGAAAAATCTGCAAGTCAGAAGAAAATTATTTGGAAACCATCTTGTAGGCCTATTAAATATTTCTTTAATGTGCATGCATGGTGCGAAAGTCGGAAGTAAAAGGAGGTCGGAAACCTTCTTTTATGCTTATTCTTTTGCACCAATAGAGCTAAATAGTTGACTAAATACCTTCAGAAGACATAGCATTAGCTGGATAATAAAAAACATTAATGTGCATGAAAAATCTGCAAGTGGGAAGAAAATTATTTCGGAAAGCATCTTGTAGGCCTATTAAATATTTCTTTAATGTGCATGCATGGTGCGAAAGTCGGAAGTAAAAGGAGGTCGGAAACCTTCTTTTATGCTTATTCTTTGCACCAATAGAGCTAAATAGTTGACTAAATACCTTCAGAAGACATAGCATTAGCTGGATAATAAAAAACATTAATGTGCATGAAAAATCTGCAAGTCGGAAGAAAATTATTTCGGAAAGCATCTTGTCGGCCTATTAAATAATAATTTTTTAATGTGCATGCATCACCGAAAGTCGAGAGAAAAACGATGTAGGCAACCACTTTAACAGACCAAGAAAGTGGTCAAATGATACCAGCAATTCAGTCGGTAGTCTAATCTTGCAGCTGTTTATCTTTTTAAGACACAACATTTTATTATTTTGGTCAAAATTCTGGAATACCGTATTTTTTGGGGGTGACCGTACTACCGTATTTATCACGTTTTACCGTACAAAATACGGTGAAACCGTACTAGTTGGCATGTCTGCGTATTGATGATGATGATGAGAATGGTGTCCCTCGATACGATGCATATGTTCCATACCATATAGACGATGAAGATTGGGTTGATGGAGAACTTCTTCCCAATGTCAAGGAAGGAGAGGAACCTTTCAGACTTTGTCTTAAGACCAGAGACATACACGCTGGGAGACCAATTTTTGGTGAACTGTCTCTTCATATAATGAGAAGCCGCAAAATTCTTATAATACTCTCACCACGATTTGTAGAAGACAACTGGTGTTATTTTGAATTAAACATGGCGCATCATCGAGTCCTGGAAGAGGGCCGCAATGTAATGATTCTTATCCTCCTGAGAGGCTGGTGATCTTCTGCGTGGCATGCTAGCGGACTGAGGTTTGATTCCTGTGGGTACAAAGTGACTTCTTTGTTCATCTTCTCTCCTTTTTTGTTTCTTCTATAACTTCCGATAGCAAAAAAGCCATGGGCATGGTTAGTCTCCCTTGTAATGCAATACCAGCAGAAATAAAATAAGAACACACATGTCGACTGCTCAGTGCCATAAGTGGGTAAGTGCAATAGCTGCCATGTGTAGCTGCCATGTGTAGAAGAGCAAAATATACTGTGTGTAAATTCCAAAATGTTCACAGGGCAGCAATACTGTAAATTTTCGCATGTGTAATTTTATGCGCTTTGCCAATTTTGAACTACATTTGCTTGTTTTTAATTTCACGATTTTGAGTTTTCTTACATTGACCTATACATTAAAAGAATATATATTCGTGTGTTTTTATTTTTGCGGTAGCTGTGTTGCACATGAAAAGCGCTAAAATTAATGTACCACGAAAATTTCCACTTTTACAGTATACTCTTTGTTAATTGCCAGATTTCACATGGCAGCTATTGCACTTACCCACTTCTGGCACAAAGCAGTAAAATTGTATCAGAAGCAAAAATGTTGTCAAAATACTGGATGGACAATATATATCTAATGTCCTTTTTCAGAGCTGGATTTGTTTTATTGTGATATAGCTAGTCTATAGTCTAAACAGCACGAACCAATTACAATTTCATGCAACTTTGATGTTTTTCAGATTAATGTCGGTGTCGTCGGCCAAAATTACAAATAAATAATGCACGTAGTGGAACTTGTGTACTGGACTTCTGTTCTCTGCGGTAATTGTGTCTTCTTCTAGTTTGAATAATTTTTGGCCAATAGTTACAGTCCAGTTGATCTGAAGAAAACAAATTCCAAGTTTGTTAACTCCTTCTGATTTATCAGTTGGTATAAAAGTGTTAAAGCAAGTCAGAGCTGAATCTGAGCTAGCGGTGTTTGTGCTCAAATATTGAGAAATATAAAAAAAGATATGAGAGATCCCAAGACTCGTTGTAATGGGTTTCACTTTTCCCCAATGTGCAAGAGGTCCCTACACCCCCACACTCTGCATTTAGCAGGGACTTCATCAGTCACCCTGACCCTAACCATGGTTTTTTTTGCTAACGTAAGGGAAAGAAGAATAAAAAAAGGAGAGAAGATGAAAGAAGTCACTTGGAATCCCTGGGATTCAAACGTCTGACCCCTCACATGCACTCACAAGGAATCTCAATATGTGAGATCCCAAGGCTCATTGTAATGGGTTTTATCCCCCGTGTGCAAGAGGTCCCTCCACCACCTGCTCCCGTGTTTAGCAGGGACCTTATCAGTCATCATCTTAATCCTCATGTTTGATTAAAGTATTAAACACATTTGATTTGTAAATTGTAATATATTTTGTATGCCTACATTCGCGTTTAAATATGTTAAAATTATATTATTATATCTTGTAACTGATTTCATATCATGTTCTGCAATATACTACATTGTTTCATTCATACAATTTGTAAATATTCTTACAATTTACTATTACTTTTATTTATTATTATATTTATCAAATTATGCTTAATGTATATGATTGATGAATAAAATATGAATACCGTAAAACCCTGTCTACAAGCATATATAGTGTTTTTTATAAAAGCTTAAGTAATTCGAAGCAAGCGTTAATATACCAATACAATAGATCGGTCTTAAAATAATACTTGTTTGTATATGCTTGGATCCGTAATTTATTTGCTCAAACTCCATAATGGCGACTGGAGTAATGTAGCTTTCATCAGAAGCACAATATATGCTTGTAGACGGGGTTTTACGGTATGAATATAGTTTTTCCTTGGAGGGGGAAATAGCAAAAACTTTTGTTTTGGCCTATTATTTGTCATAACTCAATAACTACAATACATATGGAAATATAAATGTGACCAGTGGCTTCCTTGATTCATTTCCTAAACCCTGCAGAAATAAACTATTGTTAAGCAAAATAACCAGATCGATCAGACCAGACATTTTTTTCAAAGGCAACTTCCTGAAATCAGAAAAATTAATTATACTGACCAAATCTTTGCTTTGTTTGAGCATAGCATTTTTTATAACACAAGAATATTTAGATTTGTTGTCAATCAGAGTGTTACTCCCAATAATGCCAAAAAAAAAATTGTTTGTTTGTCCTCCACTGCCTCCTCAGATTAAGGCCTGACCAAATTTTTTTTTTCAATTTTTTAAAAATAAAAATAAGTAAAATTCAATTTTTTTTTTTCACATTTGGAGTATCTCTGAACCTAGCTAGAGCTAAATACTAAGATCTTTCATGGATGAAAATAAAAAAAGCCCCAAAAACATTTTCAATATGCAAAGTTATAACTTGTGTTCATGTCATAGTCTATTATTTTTAGTGACTTCAAAATACATTGGATTTGAAATCATTAAAAGACTATGACATGAACACATAACTTTAACTGCATATTTAAGAAACAAAATGTTGTTGTTTTTAAGTCACCATGAATGATTGTAGCATTTAGCTCTAGCTAGGTCCAGGAATACGCCAAATCCGAAAAAAAAAAAATTAAAAAAATAAAATCCGCCCGCCCGCATGTCCTCTTTTAAAGCTGTGGAGGACAAACAAACAATTTTTTTGGGGGCCTAACTGATGTTGTTGAGCTGATATGACTAAAAGTAATGTATTCTTAGTCAGCAGGTGTGGTTTAGCTTCTAAGCGCTAAATTTCATTGGTTCCTGTGTGTCATTTACGAGGCGATAGACGACAGCGGTCGCGCCGTTGCAGAACACACTCGGTCGTATTTGTAGCACGTTGTAGGCCAAATGCGTAATACATGCACTCCATCGCAGTACATTGTACGTGCAACTGAAGTTAAGATTTTTCATGACAGTAACTTATTTTTTGATAAATGAAATAGTTATTACAATCATTTTTAACTAAGCAGTCAGTTGCATTGGCATCCACTACTCAAAATATTGGACCTGCCTTAGAACCTCTCTGCCGCATTGAGGATAGTAAAAAGATAAATTCTCATCGTTTATTCTCTCAATTTTGGCAATATTTTGTGAGCAAATATGTGACCAATCACCATAAATGGCCTGTATGTAAGACAGCATTTTCACTTTTTGAGAAATTGGAGGAGTAAATTCTCCTTAAGGGGGTACTACACCCCTGGCCAATTTTGTGCCTATTTTTGCATTTTCTCAAAAATTATAGCGCATTGGTGGTAAGTAAGATATGTATATTATAGGGGCAAGGACTACAACTACTGCACTGAAAATTCAGCAACTCAAGGCAAGTAGTTATTGATTTATTGATCAAATATTGGTTTTCCCTCATTTTTGACTGTAACTCCACAACTGTTACCTGTGCTGAAATAAAATTTCCAGTGCAGTACTTGTAGTCCTTGCCCCTATAATATACATATCTTACTTGTCACCAATGCGCTATAATTTTTGAGAAAAATGCAAAAATAAGCACAAAATTGGGCAGGCCCTTCAAATAAGCTTTTTGTCCAATTTGCTTGCAGGGTTGTAGCTAGGTCAATTTCTATGCCAGGTGGCAAATTTGTTTGCTCTTGTAAGATGCATAATCACTTTAAAAATTATGCATATTTTACTTCTTTTCCTAAACAAAATCACAAACAAAGATGGACTTATGATTTTTCAACATTTCCACCCACCTTATAAATATTCGTCAGCGCATCCACATTAGTTACAGAAGATGAATTACATGATATCCAATAAACAAACTAGTCCTCCACTCACCTTGCTCGTACCATGCACAAGTCTTTAGTCACAATATCAAACACCATTTACATACAATCACGTATATATTAGGGGTGTGATTTTCGGGTAATTTTGTGCCAAGGTACCCGGCGCATTGTAAAAAAAAAAAATCTAAAAACAATTTTTAAAAAAGAATTTTTTTTTTGTTGTTATTTATTTTTCGGTTTTGTAGTGTCCCAGGACCTAGACCTAAATGCTACGATCATTCATGGTTGACCTAAAAAAAAGTTGCATGTTGTTTTGTGTTTTTAATATTAATGATTTCAAAATGCATTGAATTTCGGGTACCCGGGCAGGGAATTTCCTGTCATAGGCTTCTCGGGCGGGACTCGAATTCCCGGGACTCACTCACACCTTTAGTATATATCAATATCACCCACCTTTCTTGTCACTGGAAAGTCCATCACAAATTACTGGAGAAGAATTACAAGTTATCCAACAAACAAACAAATAAAAGTCTTCCACTTGTGGTCCCCTCTAGTACCAAGCAAACGACATCATCCAGACACAAAGTCAAACATAGCAAAGACGAACTCCACTGCTTCTAGTTCACAGCCAATATCGTAAAAAGCTCTTAAAAAACAGGACGCTCCATGTAAAATAAACACGGAAAAGACCAGTAATACATACACCGGGCTAGCAGAAATGATGCCCCGTTGCGATAGATAAGTCCACCACACACGGTATGTTGCTAAACACCTGCCTATAGCTGGCACGCGACAAGCGGATTGGCCAAACACGACAAAGTGATGCCAAAGTTATCACTCAGCGACCACCAGTGCACGGTGCAGTCAGTACTATTAGTTAGTACGTCATGTGTGAGTCGAGAAGGTTGCATCGGTTCTGTAGGATTGCTGCATGGGCTGGCTTTATGTGAATGTATGGGCATGGATATATAAACTATGAGTTTGCAATGGCCTGTAGGTACATAGCATGATTAGTAGTATATCTAGACTTGAGTCCAAGACAGGTAAAAAGACAAGGTTGGTCAGTTGATACCTCTATTTTTTATTTCTTCCAGAAACATCAAGTCTAAGAACCACCATCCATAAAGTACAAATATGCAAAATTATAGTACTGTCAATGTTGTAATTTTTGTGCGTGCAATTTCTTGTGTTTTGCCAATTCTTAAGTACTTCGCTTGTCTTAAAATCTTGAATAATTAGATTTGCCGCAATCAACGTTTTACCCCCAATAACTGATGTAGGTGAGCTGAGAAATGACCATATCTGATAATGCATTCTTTAGTCAGTAGATATGGTTTAGCTTGTAAGCGCTAAATTTCCTGGGTGTTGTCTACAAGGCGGTAGATGATGGTTGAGTTTTATTAGACTTATATATTATGACCGATATATAAATGAATCAAACAGGGAATCAGATGTAAAGTTGTAGAAGTAATATTTAATATTTATGTAACCATAATACGATGTTAACTCGACAGATCTCCAATCATAACTAACTACTGATTGATATAACATAATTAATATACAATTATAAAAGAACATATTTACTTGTTTTTAATTTTGACTTTATAGCATGATTTTGTTTTCAAATTTTTTTCTTCAATTTTAAAGCAAATTTAGCATTCTTAACCCTCTTCACGCGGGTGTTGACTGCAGACGACATGTTCAAATTTTTCTTTAAAAAATCAACAATTTGAGAATTGTTCATTTTCATTACCATATTTGGAACCAGCATGAAAATTGCATTAAAATGAGTACAAACAAGCCTAGTATTGGTTCAGTGGTTCTTGAGATAGCTCTTGATATTTTGAGAAAATATCTCAAAACTCTAGACTTTATGTTGAAGCTCTATGGCATGCTCTGGCTAGCACCCAGAGCATTAAACGGTGATTGTTTAGCTGTTGCAATATTTCTCAATTCTTCATTACAAACTTTCTCTCTTACAAAAGCTGTATTATACTGTATGTGACATAATCAAGGGGAATGAGTCACATGTCGACCCAGGTCGAAAATGAGTTTTACATATTTGTCTAAAGAGGACATTCGGAACTTTCAGAAACTGAAAACCCTGTCTTGATAAGACTTTTCCTTGCGAAGTTCCCTTAATCAATCAATCGCTGAAAACAATATGAAACAAAAGAATTTCAACACTTTCTTTGTCAATATCTCAAAATCTATATTAGCGACATCCGGCTCATTTCCCTTGATCGTGTCATATTGGGAAACTTTTGGGAGGTTTTAATTTTTGCGCTTTTCTTGGTTAATTGGGCTATTCCACTACCCATGTGGAAGATTTAGCTAAAGTCTTCCACAGAGGGAGTATGAGTTTTGAATAGAATAGACAATTGGGTAACTTCCATTTAAAATACTCACTCCAGTTGTGAAAGATATAGGTAAAGCCATAATACAGGGGGAGTATGGGTTTTAAAATGATTAACCCTGACCAATTACATTTGAAAAATATGCTCCCTCTGTAGCAGATATTTCCAAAATCTTCCACAGGGGTAGTGTGGATTTCAAATGGAATAGCCAAATAAGGAGTAACACCTGTAACCCTTCTAAATTGCAGATCAATTCCTAACAAGCTGAACATGCCCTACAAATCTAACCAAATTACTCACTCACAACTGAATCCTACTTCAGAATTAACTTATCCCAGAAACAATACCAGAAGCTGCATCATTTCCATGTTTGATCTGACCACGACAATTTCCGCGTACTAATTCGACTCCGTATCGATTGCCCGGCCTAACCACCGTGTAAACGGCCAGTATCTGTTACACCGGAGAAGATAGCTTGCCCTTCCCAGAATCCTTTGCAACATGATGCATAGGTTCACTTTGCATAGGTTTACTTTGTTTCTAAGTTGAGAATAGACTGGCTAAACATGGGTCGATAGTCAAGAAATAAACATATTTCACAAGATCTGGATGTGCTCTGTTCATTCAGGTTGTCACTATCCACTCATGTTGCACCAGAGAGCAAATCAGTACAGAAAATGGAAATGCATTGTGGGAAGTGTAAGAGATTTTCTTTGTATTACACTACTTGCTATTTCCATGCATAACGAACAGAACATGCGTGTGCGTGCTGCAGGAATGTGAGTGCCCACTTCACAAGAGTTTCATTTGAATAACAGCATTTCAAGCATTTTTTTTCACACTCAAAGTTTTTGACTTTTACCCTAACATTGTGCGATGTTAGCATTCAATGAAAAGGACTCTGACCGTTAAGCATTAGGATCTCAAACCGGGGGGTGGGACACTCTAACTTTGGAGATGACGCATATGTAAGGCTGTTATTAGATCCCCTTTCTTCAGTATCGCTGTAACATAAAGACCCCATATATTTTCTTAAACACATGCCCTGTCACTCAAAGACCCCTATTTTCCAATTGATCTGTCACCCAAAGGTCCGTTCACAAACACTTGTAAGGGGGGGGCTGTTGCAAAAAGAAAAATTCACACTTTTTTCAGGGCCCCCTTTCAGACCTAAAATTATTTTCAAGGCCCCCTTTTGGCCATGAAAAATGTACGCCAATCCCATAGAAAATAGTGTGAATTCATTTTCTACAAGAAAAATAAAGGTGATTTTTAAAGGGCCCCCCTCCACCTTCAGAGGGATACAAATTTTCATGCCCCCCTTTTTGCATCAGCCCCCCCCCCCCCTTTCAAGGCTTTAGTTTCCCACTGCCAGAGGCATATCAATGAAACAAAGGAGAGACCAGGGCCAAGGCCCCTTTTGGCCATGAAAAATGTATGCCAATCCCATAGAAAATAGTGTGAATTCATTTTCTACAAGAAAAATAAAGGTGATTTTTTAAAGGGCCCCCCTCCACCTTCAGAGGGATACAAATTTTCATGCCCCCCTTTTTGCATCAGCCCCCCCTTTCAAGGCTTTAGTTTCCCACTGCCAGAGGCATATCAATGAAACAAAGGAGAGACCAGGACACCTGGTGGTTCTTGCAAAGTATAATAGGGATGGGTTTATTTTATTTTGTTTGTGTATTTATTTATTACCTGGGACACTCAATCAGTTGAAAACACAATTAATCATCTGTTCTTCCTTGAGGCCAGGGAGTATGATTGAAAGTCTGATCATTCCATTTTCTTTCAGTATTGTTAATAATGCAGAAAGTGTTTTTAATTAATTAAATTCATTCATTTCTAGGAAATTAACATTAAAATGTTAATTTCCTAGAAATTAATTAATAATCTTTGCAGTCTGGTCTTGGTTCTAACTTCTTGCAGGGTTGTTGATTTTTTTTATTGTTTTTAAAAAAATTGTTAAAATCACGATTTTTTTAATTTAAAATTTAATTTTTTTTTTTTTTTTTTTTTCAAAGTTTTTTTTTGGTTTTGTAGTGTCTCTGGACCTAGACCTAAATGCTAGGATCATTCGGGAAAATATCCCAGAGCCCTGACGCCTCAAACTGTGGCTAAAACAAACTTAGCTTCTGGATGCGTGCCAAACTAAGCCCAAAAGGGATTATATTAATTTTAACCATGCCCATCAAAGTCTCAATGAGACAATCTATAATTACTCTTCCTAACCAGACTGTTGTCACAGTTGCCATCAATGTGCCTTATCAACACAATTGGGTGGCTTGTTACTCCTGGGAAAAACTTCTTGCACTTGGCTACATCTTGGGCTACTTTCAAGTAGAACTGGCTGCATTCCCTCTGATCGTGGTGCCCGGATTGCGAGCGCGACTGAGTGTGCCAGCACGAGGGTCTGAGTTGCATTGTCATCATGGTACAGTACTGAGCACGTAACTAGTGCTACTTTCAAGTTGCAGCAGAATATTTTGTTATTTTCCTCCATTTTGGCATTTTTTACGGTCATTTCATTGATAAATTAGGCCAACATCAAAAATTAAAAAAACTATCAATTTTGAATGATTTACCAATTTCTCAGAGACCAATTTCTCAGGAAGGAAGGGTAGCAAAACACATTCTGCATTTGGTTTCTAAATCTTCAGAGCTTTGATACACAATTTTGTTTTTGGCTTTACTTTAGCTGAGATAGCCCTACTATAGGGCCTTTTAAACACACTATATCCAAGAAATGCTAAAACCCACTAACCGCTCCACCCAAAAGTTTTGCTCCACCCGAATTTCTGGGGAATTAGCAGGTTTAGTTGGTCTGGGTTTATAGCAGTTCTCTGGATATAGCCACAATCTTGAGCGAAATACTTGGTATTTAATGCATTCCCGCTCCCCTTATTCAATGTTGAATGCTGAAAAATAGTAAGAAGTGATTGCGCTCAATGTCTGCTCCTACATTGTTTCCAGAGGGGAGGGAAATTGATCTATAAAAACATCATCTGTCAAAACGATTTTCGCACAAGATTGCAGGTTTTATGATATAGCATGGTTTTGGAAAAAGGCCCTATTATACTAGTAGGTTTACGTTGAGAAAGTGTTTTCAATTAATTGATCATCCCACCCATTCCACCTAATTTGGTCATTCTGAAGAAGCATATACATACTCTGAGTTTGGTATTTATAGGAGTATTTCGCTGGTTGGGATATTGAATCATGTTCACTAAACCTAATCCCCAGGGCGTAATATGGACACATTCATGGGTGGTTTGTCAGTACGCTTGTTAGCGCAACCGGGTAAAAGCACCGACATCACTCCCAAACTCCAGCTGAATCAAAGCATATTGGCTGCTTAGATTGGAAATTGGGCTACTTGAGTGCATACCACCACCCCCATCTGTGGTATTTGTTTGCACCCTTAGATCCTAAATTTGTGGCAACACTGACTATTATCTATTGCAGTTGTTGCTTGCCTTTTACAGGAAATATCCTCACATTTCCTGCTCTCTTAAAAATTTACTTCTATTCAAAGGAAGTGTGGGCTAGGGAGCAACCAATATATTGATGACATGCATGCCTTGCTGTTTGAGGCGAGCGATTGCTCTTGCTCGCCCCCACTCAAAATCTAGTGACCGATTTTCCACTCGCTAAAGACACCAAATATCGCTCGCTTTGAATCACCAAAAGTTGAATCCAATACCAATTTACATTCAAGTTTCAGCAATTTCAATGTATTCCCATGGAATAAGTATATAGAGCACGTAGTGCGATGGAATTGAAACTCCGTTAAATCGGACGTGAGGCCAGGCGATAAATCACGCTTGCAACATGTGGACGTAGATGGCAGCAGCATTTTTCTTTAATTAGCATATTCGTGACGTCATGTTAAAGTAAGTCTCCACAGCACTACGCATATTTTTTTACGTAGCTTTTAGTACTATCGTGGTGGCAGCAGCATTTTTCTTTACTTTTCCAAAATGGCCCCGCCCGCGAGACGCCATTGGACGCCATGTTAGTGCAGGGTAATACACAGGGAAAGCCGACGCTGTCGCCACCTTTTTGTATTGCGCTAGCATATGAGTTGCAACGGCCTGGTATTCCTATCGTAATATAAAATTAGCCTTAATCCCTGGATACGAAAGAGAGGGTGTCAAAAGTTTCGTATCAGTATGAATGATCTTTCAGACCTGGCGAATGATTCGACCACATATAATGTAGAGAGTGATTGACCACTCGCCTAGCATCATCGTTAAAACCAGAAGCTTTGATTTTGGGCGCTAGAGCTTCTGTAATTCTTTTTTTTTTTTGCTCTTCACTTTTCAAACCATCTAAAAAATGGGTCAACCTTTTTGGCCACATGTCATTTGATGAAATGAGGTGATGGGTCATGTTACAAAGGATTCTGGGAAGGGACAGATATCTTTTCTAATTTTGACCCACTTCCAGTTTAGTTGCAGATGGGATCCGCTATGAAACCAAACAAAAGTTCAAAGGAGAGCCACAAAACTCATCCCTAGCATTAGACATCTGAGCTACCCAGAAAGACTACAGGAAATGAAGCTGTACAGTTTGGAGCAAAGGAGATTAAGAGGAGATCTAATTGAAACATTCAAGATCATGAAAGGACTGGAAGGGATTGCAGCAACGAAGCTCTTCACCTTGAATACCCAGAGGCATAGAGGAAGAGGACACAACTACAAGTTGTACAAGTCAGCACTTAAGAAGGGCCTCAACTGCAGGAAGAATTTCTTCTCAATCCGAGCAATTTCAGAGTGGAACAACCTCCCAGAAACAGTAGTAGAAGCCAAGACAACAAACCAATTCAAGATTCAGCTTGATAAGTTTTGGTGCAAGAGCGAAAATGGATATGGGGTCAAAAAGGCTGATGCCTAAATTATTCCCATCATACCGTAAGTGTAAGTGTAAGATACGTTCATATAACATCATCAATTTTTTAGTTTGTTCCCTTTCCCAGACAGGATAGGCACGAGAAGCCAATGGAGCTTGAAGTGCATTGTGGAAAACTAACTTGGAATGATCAATTAGGCTATTCAAATTGAAATCCATACCCCCTATGCAAAACATGACATTAATCTTCCACATAGGGAGTGTGAATTTTAAATGGGGTTACCTGAGTGAGTGACTCCCTTTGAAATCTACACCCTCTGTGAGGCATTGAACAATAGAATTTCTGTGAAGGGCAATATGTGACACGATATGGTCCATCGGGGCCAAAGGAGGCATTTACTGAAAACCACAAAGGCCTACATGTAGCATACTTGGTTCTAAAGTTATGAAGTTTTTTTATGTCTATTTTCTTATGTATTTTCTTGTTTTTTTACTCCATATTTTTACCTTTATCTCAGTTTCAAATTTGGGTTATTCCTTCATGTAATTTTACACGAAATTAGGGTTAGGGTTAAGGTTAGGGTTAGTTTAGGGTTAGGATTAGGGTTAGGATTAGGGTTATGATTATGATTAGGCTTAGGGTTAGGATTAGGGTTAGAGTTAGGATTAGATTACACGAAATAATTACATGAAGGATCGACCCAAATTTGCCGCCTTTGGCTCTCATGGACCAGATCGTGTCACATGTTTAGGTCAGTGCATCACCCAGGCCCGTACACAGGGGGGGGGGGGGGTGCGGGGGTGCGACGCACCCTCCCAATTTGGAAAAGTATACAAAAAGTCCCAAAAACTTCAGAATTTGCGAGCCTAGCGAGCAAAAAAATCAGGGTTTTTTACGGTTTTTGGACAAAAAAGGTCCAAATTTTGTCCACTTTTCACAAAATTGCCCCTCCCCCTTGGAAAAAAAGTCCCACCTTTTCAAAATTAGCACCCCCAAATGAAATCCTGTGTACGGTACGGGCCTGGCATCACCTATGCACTTACACATCAGCAAGTTTGAATCAACCTTTGTTCAATTTCAGGGAAGGGCAAGGACATTACTCCCATCATCAGTGAAGGGCAAGGATGTCATATGTAGCTCTGTATATCATCAGTGCCTATATCTGTTGCAGATTATTGGCTATTCTAGTTGAAATCCATACACCCCCTTAGACATGACCTTAATCTATTAGAAGACATGATCTTAATCTTTCACACAAGGGTGTAGAATCTGTAGATATCAAATGGAGTAACTACTTTGGGTACCCCATTTGAAATTCACACTCCCTGTATGGAGAGTTAAGGTCATGTCTTCCATTGGGGGTGTATGAATTTCAACTGGAATAGCCATGTCTGTCAAGTTTATTATAAAAGTTAACTGGAATGGTTACTGTATAAGTGGAAATTTTTGTGCTACGTTTATTTTTGCACTTTTCGCGTTCCAAGCTACTACCGTGAAAATAACAACGCACAAATATATTCCTTTTGTGTATAGGTCAATATTAGGAAACTTAGAATCGCAGATCTAAAAACAAGGAAAACGGTTCGAAATTGGCAAAGTGCAAAAAATTAATTGCGCAAAAATTTCCACTTTAACAGTACTGTTACAGAAGTCACTTGTGAGCAGCAAAATGTATGTGAAGGTGAACGACCTTAGTTCTATCCTTGTCAGTCAAGTTTAATGTCATATTTAGTATGAGGCATAGGCCTACATCAGATTGACTCACATTTTAATCAAATAGGCTATTCCATTTAAAATCCATACTACCCCTGTGGAAGATTATAAATATAAGATAAAATATCTTCCACAGGGGGAGTACGCATTTCAAATGGAATGAACACTTTAGGCAGCTCCATTTGAAACTCACCCTCCCTCTGTGGAAGATTCAGGTTGAATCTTTCTCAGGTGTATGAAATTCTAATGGAGCTGCATTTGATTTGAAATTCAGGCACATACACAGGAGGGGCGAGGGGGCGGTGTTAGAAAGGAGTCGGTGTTACAATTTTGGCAATTCTTTTGTACAATAAGAAAAAAACCCAATTTTTTCCCAGATTAGGGTCAGTCGGATAAGGACAATTTGCTGTCGTAGTGCATGTTAGTAACCATTGGTTACTGCTCCAAGCCTGGGCTCATACACCTGTTCCGAATTTTGATAGGTTTTGTGTTGTGATCATTTCGATCAGTGGTTCGTAACAAAGAAAGTGTGATCCAGTTGACCTAGCAACGGTCATATTCTAACGTGCACTATGACAACGAATTAAGCAATTTTCTTTTTTGGCCTTATGAAAGATTTACAGCACATCACAAATGTTAGTGAAATCCACCCCGGAACTTCTCCTCCAAAAAGTAATGAGTAACAATGTAGCAACAAAGTCAAAGGCAAACAATGTAGAAGTATTGACTCCACCTTGTGAGTCTTTCGCAGTAACACATTCTCACCTGAGACTAAAAGAGAGCTTTGTGACACCCGCAACATGTTTTTTAGTCAAAATAAAGAAAGGACTCGGTCTAGACAACTTAAGTTGGTTCCGTGTTGTTTTAAGCTATTTAGTTCTAACCCCTGCGATAACTATTACACCTTTGCTGTTGTTCCAACATGAATGATTTATCAATGTAAAAACATGAAAACAATGGGACGTGTTACGGTCTTGGTAGAATAATTTCGGTTCTACCCGATGACTCGGTGGACATGGAGTCGGGCAGCGATGTCCGTGTCGGAGGAAGCATCGCATTACACATCGAGGGAGATACATGACGTGTCAAACGCAGACAACGACACAGTTTAATTTGTATCAGGTATTGCATAAATTTGCATGTTGCGTTGTGGTCAGTTACACATTTAAGACAAGCAGTATTAATGCAATGCTGAAGGCTCATACATTCAGAGGAAGTCTCTAAAAATTACAAATCATTGCCAGTGTAGCTCAAGAACAGCACATCCAATACTAGGCTTGTTTGTACTCATCTGATTGCATTTCTTATGCACATACCAAATATGGTCATCAAAATGATAAATTATGAAATTTTTAAAATTTTACTAAATTTTTTTGTCTTGTGAGCAACAATAAAATATCCTTGTTCAAGAGGTTTTTAAGTATTCATAACATGCTCCAGGATAAGAGCAAATATGATGAGATAGCATTTGCTCTAGTGTAGCTTGACTTAATTTCATTTCATGAACTCATAGGAATTTTGAAAAGATTTTTTAAAACCGATTGACCACTTTTCTTATAAAAGATAAGGTAATTAACTGTACTCTGTAGGAACAATGAAATTTTACTTAAGGGGTACTACACCCCTCAATAAATTTGTGTCTATTTTTGCATTTTTCTCAAAAACTAATCACACACTAGTAACAAAAGTTATGTATAATATTGGGACAAGGAATCCAATTACTACACTGGAATTTCAGTGACCCAAGGCAAGCGGTTCGTAATTTATGATACGAAATAAGGTACCGCTAGGATGTACCTCATTTACTATCATAAATAGGGAACTGCTTGTCTTGAGTCACTGAAATTCCAGTGTAGTAATTGAATTCCTTGCTCCAATAATATACATAACTTTTGTTATCAGTGTGTTATTATTTTTTGAGAAAATTGCAAAAATAGCGACAAATTTACCACAGGGGTGTAGTACCCCCTTAACTTGCCCCTAAAAGTGAGTATTTCACAAAATTATGTTTATTGTTATGGACGGGAAGCAATTGGTCAGCAAAACTGAAACATCATTTTGCATCTGATTTTGTGGACTTAGCTACTCCCTCCCGATCAGTACAACGGAATTGTAATATTTCCTACCATTCCATCTAAAAATGTTGATATCCTTGTTAATTAATATCATATGCCTTGTTACTTTTTTAAAGTCTTGATGCAAGTCTAAATAAGTTGAATATCCCCTGTTGTATTTTACATGACCTGTACTTGACCAAAGGCTTGGATCATCATCTGTGTTTTTGTATCATTTTCCAACTCTCATTTTATATTCACAACTTTGGTCATGTAATATTTTCCCTAAACAAATCAAACATCTTAAGATGTGGTGAACTAAATGCCTGATTTTGGTAATAACACCGCTACAAGATTGTTCCTTTTGTTATCGGTTTAAGGCACTTATACAATGTTCCAAATCATGTAAAAAATAAAGAGCTACTTAAAGTTTTTTAAGTTGCTGATGAACTTGTCAAAGAATGAATTTGAGCCTTACGGCGAAGTCGTAAATGCAGTGTTAAGCCTGCGGCAATTTGAATGAACTTGGACATAGTAAGGCCATTGGCTTCTGCGCAAAATGTCAGCAATGAGCTGCCCATGGGATAGACTTCTCCAGAGTCTCACATCCTCTTTGGTGTAGTTGTTGCTAGACTACGTCACAATCTGGAAAATGGTGGTGTGGATAGTGATGAAGTAGGTCTATTTTATGTCTTAATTTGGCTAATTTTGTTCTGAGTTGGGGAGAGAGGGGTTTGTGGACTGGTTTGGACTGTGATGGATTGAAAGGAGAGGTAGTGGTTTAGAAGTATTGCTTCACTGCAAGTGGGTGGGCAATGACAAGTAGAACATGTTTGGAAAGAATGAGTCACACAAGTAACCAAATAAAGTAATTCTTGCTTGCTTGCTCACTCGCTCACTTGTTTCCTTGCTTAAACACGCTAGCTTGCTTGCTTCAGGCGTGTAACTACATTGACCACAAAAACCGGGCACAAAAATCCTCTTATGTGGTTAAAATTCCTGTAAACTTGTTACTTTTTATACTTTTCATGAAAGATGCTAAGATTCACATCTCTCTTTCTTCCTCCCTTCCTTTCTGTTATTTGAATCTTCCCTCTTTCATTCCTTTCGTCTTTCTTTCCCTCTTTGTTTACTTAGCTTTCCTTTCTTGCTTTAATTCATTCATTTGTTCCCTCTTCCATTCTTTCCCTCTTTTGTCCTTTCCTTCTTTTGTTCATTCCCTTTCTTTCTTATTTATTTATTTATTTATTTATTTTACAAATTCGGCTAAAAATACATCAAAAAGCAAAGTAAAATTACGCAATACATACAAAAGGAAACAAAAGTATTCCCTCTTTCATTCTTTTCCTTTCAATTTTTCCCTTTTTTCTTTCCTTCTTTTTTCCTTCCTTTCATTTATTCCTTCTTTCCCTCTTTCTTTCTTTTGTATCTTTCCTCTTAATACATGTATTTCTTTCAGTCCATTGTACTCTGAAAGAAAATGGTTATTTTAATCAAACTTTTGGTAATGAGACAAAACAAAGTAGGGCCTGTTCTAAATTTCTAAAATCAAATCCCAAATTCAACTATCAAACTTCCATTGGGCCTATAAAGCCCCATTTAGACCTGTATCACAGGAGTTGTGGCTATTAGCAAGCTCAGATTATACATAAGAACTCAATACTGTAATTGACCAGCACATGATATTCAAGTAACGTACCACGTAGGTATGAAGTGACCTGCCACCTAGGGAGTTGAGGCTATTACACACCATCGCTTGAATGAAAGAAAGCCGTAAGTGCGTAATTAAAAGGTAGCGCTTAGAACTTTCTGCATTCAGCAGTGGACATGAGAAGCTATATCCATCTCTATGTAAGATGTTGCATACAAATGACAATATTGAAAACTACGAAATTGCGGATTTTTGCATTTTCAAACTTATTTCACAAAATCTAGCTAGAGCTGGCTCAGTTACTGGGTGATGGCACTTTGGCAAGGGGGGATAAAGATGGTGTTGGCCAAAAGAAAATCAAAATTAGCAACCTAAAAATTAAAGTGTGAGGCAAACCATTAAGGGACATGCTCATAGGACTAGATCGGGGGTGGAAGGATAAATCCCCCTCCATATGTAATTATACCCAAATGTTATGTGAATCTTTATGCTATTGACCAACAGCTGAACTTCATACCATAAAATTACATCTACAAGCATGCCTGAAAATGAATGCTTTTTAGCTGCACATATCGTATTTCCTTGAATAGTCGCCCTCTTCAATTAAACGCCCCCACCACTTTTTTCAACCAAGATGTTTACAAAAATGCTGATATTTCCATGCTATCTGTGTAGTAAGCTTACCAAGGCGCACACATGGTCAGATGCTGGCCACTACTGGTCGGTAATTGGCGAAAATCTGGTCATAAACCCGAAAGTGAACCAGAAGTCATCGTTCGTAAGTTCATAGTTCATCCTTTCAGCGTGAGTTTTTAGCTTATCTAATAATTTTAACAGGATTATCGTTCTAAAAATGACCCCTAATAAACGCCCCAATTTTGGAAAATGTAATGCCCCCGGGGGTGATTATTCGAGGAATTAAGGTGCATGCATTATTGTAAGACCAATCTGCTATGCAAAAGTGAAATATTAACATTAGTTTTTACTTCAATGGTAGAACAATTCAAATGTGTCTTCTAACTATAAAGAAGGCAATCTATTACGTCATTTATTTCCAGATATAACACTATTCTCCCAAGTAAATAAACAGTATCCATTAGGTTATATACATGTAGATATAGCACTTTTACTATTGGCCCAGACCAATTCAGAAGCACCTGTCACTCACACTAGTAATAAAAATTCCTTTAAAAAAGGAATGGGCGCCCAACTGTTTGGATACTTTTTTTTTCTCTTTAAAACAATAATGTAATATTAGCATAGAAAGAAGTCCATTAATTTTGTATTTTAAACAAAGAATATCGCACAACATTTTATCCCGAACATATCAGAAAACAATAATAAAATAAAATCCAAGCAAATTGTGGTTTTATTTCTAAGCTGAGCATACTTTTAAGCAAAACAGTTATGAAGTAAATCTAGCAAGACCGAAATTAGGCGCTCTTTGCAAAGTCAAGCCAAACAAGAGAAATGTGTCTGATTGGGGAAGGTGTTCTGACAATCCAAATATAAACTTAGTCCACCTCAAATGACCTGTAACAATTTGTGATTGACATTACTTAATTCACCTCGGATGACTTTGATCTGACATTCAACTTTTTCGTTCTTACACCAATCATATCCATAACAATTTAACTCTTACAACTTCCTGTCAACTCTCTAATTTAAAACTCTAAATTTCTGTCTGTTTGCCTTTTCTGTCTACAGTTTGTTACAATTATTATGATAAGCAAACATTGCTGGGTAGATAACAGGATTTAGTTATTTACTTAATCCAATCATGGAGGTAGTATAGCTATACAACCTTGGCGAAAAATGTTGCCACACCTGAGCGTTAATTGGCCAACATCCTTCCCCGCTCCCCTATTGCAATGTTGATTTGGACAAAATCGTCATCATTTCTACATTACAGTCTCCCAACATTGGAAAATAGGGGTGGGGGGTGGGGAAGGGCAAGTGTAATCTGAATGTGCATTTGCAACTATTATACAAAATAGTACGGAACTATCCCATATTTAGCTTCAATTGCGTGCTTTTAACACCAGAACGTGCTGGTGTGGCCCTGGTGTGGCAACGAATTTCCGCCAGAGTTGTAGTAGGCTTACTACCTCCATGATCCAATCATGGCAATAACGTCAATTTTGGTCTTCAGTGTTTTAAAATACAACAATGTAGAACATGTATAATTAATATGCCGTGTTGTTTGCATACAGTTTTCCGCCCAATTGTGCCACCATATTGCAACTTTGGCAATAACCGCTATATAGATTATATGGTAATTAGCAAACAAAAGCCATCAGTAGAGTCCTCGTTAATTGATCTTATCACTATGGACCACAATAGTCTCATCCCAATGGCATAGTCCAATAACCTCAATTACATAATCATAGTGCAAAATTTGACCTCAAGTTGCAGAGTATGAGTTTGTGTACCCAAATTTTCAAAGGATGAAAGTAGGCCTACAAATGTATTAGGGCTTAAGAACTGTTCCCATGATAGATGAGCATGTTGTGGATCCTAGTGTATGGTCAAATGTCACTGTCTATCGGGTTTCTAAGGCACACGGTAAACTGGTTGAACCCATACAAAGGTCAGGATTTATTTGGTGTTTTTATAAATCCTAATTTTGTATTTTAAACAAAGAATATACGCTCACCATTTTATCCTGTGCATATCAGAAAACAATAATAAAATAAAATCCAAGCAAATTGTGGTTTTATTTCTGAGCTGAGCATAATTTTAGCAAAACAATTTGAAGTCAATCTAGCAAGAGTGAAATTAGAAGCTTTTCACAAAGAATCACAAAGTCATGCCTATATTTTGGCGCCTCCGTAGAGGGCGCCAAAAAGGCAGTAACTATTAGTATAATTTACTTACAGAAACTGCCTTTTACATATCAAGGCAGAGCTGCTTGAGTATGAATGTATAGCTGCGTTGACCATTACATGATATTCAGGTAACGTAGCACATAGGCATGAAGTGAATAAGTGAGAGACACCTAGAGGTTCATATGTGTCTGTAAGGAAGCTTGCTGTAAAATGATAATCATGGACAGCTACCTAATACCCGGCTGTGTGTGTGTGGCATGCGCTGATATTTATGCATGTGTCCAGTGTGCAATCGGTTTATGCAGAATCTTGTTTGTGGGTGTGTTGACGTGTGGTTTTGTGTGCGTTTGGGTGTTTGCGTGTAATGTTATGTGAAGGTGTGCTTTTGTAAACACTACCAAATGAGGACACATTATAAATCTTTGTGTAAATGTGGACATCTTGGGGAACTGTGGATGTCCGCTGTACCTGAACAGTGTTTTAGACCCAAAACAGCCACTGAATGCAGTTGTCGGTCAGTCTGCAACTCAATGTGTGTGTATCCACATTTGGCAGACTCAATGGTGGATTGACATCTTTAGTTTTCAAAGAGGGCTGGGTGGCATGTGAAGGCATTTGTATGGCCATCCAAACGAGGACACGTTTAGTTGAGAACTATAGGTCTATTCCAGTTGAAGTTCATTCACTCCCTATGCAAGACATGACCTTAAAATCTCCAACACGGGGGATGGTGAATTTCAAATGGGGTTACCTGAATGGATGACTCCATTTGAAATCTACAACCCCTGAGTGGAAAATTAAGGTCATGTCTACCATAGGGGGTGCATGGATTTCAACTGGGATAGTCGATCATCACCTTGGTCTGGGGCGGACATTTTAAAAATGAATTTAGAAGAGCAGCAATGACATCACTTGCATTACATTCCAGATGTCAAATCTACATCTTATGCAAAATTTGAGGAAATTCGAACATGTCCGTTTTATTTTAGGGCCATTTGTCTATAACTGGTCTTTACATGTAGCCCTATGGAGAGAGTGCCCGTTGAGGGCGCTTATAACCCCATTTTAGGAACAAAATGTGATTAAAAAAAGCGGACTCGTCATGAATTTTCTAAAATTTTCAGAATATGTAGTATGAACATGTAGAAATATAATCAAGTAGTTGCCCTACCTGCTCTCCTCCGAAAAAATAAAAAGTCCTATACCTCAATGATAATGAAACCTAGGTGAGTCCATTGGAGACCAGTTTAGTGAATGTATCCATGATGTATCCTGATGATATTTCTGCCTATTCAGAGTCCTAATTACGACAAGGTATATCAGCATCTATTACACCTGGCATATGGACAGTAGCTAATGGCACAATTAAGATGTGTTCACATGGAAACAAAATCTTAAGTTTTTGGTAATTCCTAATCACACCACAATTGTGTCCACCTATTAGCAAACATCTTACACCATAGTCTAATCAATGCTGGAGCGCTATCCTTACAGCTAGTCACCAAGCCACCCATCCCAGTACGCCATTCTGTAAAAGTTTGCTACATAACGTAAAATCGTCAGAGTTAAAAGGCCTTAAGAAATTGCTCATCCATGTGAACTTAACTTTGTTGCATCTAAGACCAGAAACATCACTGACTCCATAGTTAAATTGACCAGTACACCCGACTAATTGTAAAAGCTTTTTAAAGAAAACCTTGTTAGACTAACATTGTTAATTAACAAACTGACCTTGCTGGTAGCTGGAGGTAGCCAAGAATCTATTCAACTGTTTTAATGCTGCACTACATACATAAACTCGACAAATACAATGATTTCTGAAGGAATTCATAAACCAAGAACCAACACTACTACTAAAAGCTTGATTGTATAAAAATATTGTTGATAATTTTGACATCTTTTACCTGTAGATTAATAACATTTTAGGACAGTGCCACCAAGAGCCTGGGGGAGGCACTTAACACAAATGACTATACAGGTATGCTCCCCGCAAAGAACCCTGTTTTTGGACAGTGCAGCTCCGAAAGACCCCTGAATTTGATTAAAAACAGAGTGCTGAAAGACCCCTGATTTTGATAGTATCATATCAAAATGGCCCCTAAATCATTGTAAATTGCTCATTCCTTCCATTCATGGGTTTGTTTTTCAAGCGATTTCCAACAGTCTGTAATACCGAATTTATTAATTCGTTTTAAACAATTCAATGATGCCAGCACTGGTGGCATCCATTGCTGCCTGTAGACAGGGAATGTCTGGAAAGGTGACCTCAATGCTGTGGGTGGTCTTCCTGTGCTTTTGAATGGGACAGCAGTTAACCTTGGTCAATTTTTAGACCAAAATTTTGGAATTTTTGGATTTTTTTCTAAGTTTGTTTAACCAGAAAGCCAATTTTGATTTTTACCGTTAGCAGATCTGAAAGAGCCCGTTTTACTGGAACACAGTCAGCTCCCAAAGACCCACCATCTCCAAATTCTGGGAGAACATGCCCACCAAAAATTGATTGTGTTGCCTCCCTTCCTCCCAGAGCCCGACCAAGAGCTGATCCCGGCCAGGGGTAGATAAAAATCATGCAAACAACATTCACACTACAGAAAGATATATGAAATGAGCCCTGCTTTTAGGAAATGTTGGGGGAAAATGCACACAAACCCTTTGCCCTAAATGGAATTTTTATACCAGATTGATCCCCCAAAAGGCAAACTGCTTGAAATGGCCCCCGATTAGACCTGGCCCCCTCCTGTCAGCAGCCCTATTTCAGGAGTACAGATATTTACAACAAAATAGAGTGTACACTGTATAATTAAAGCAGATGTCAAATGATGATGTAAACTGTGATGAAGAAAGGTGGACCTGCCAATGTGAGATTTGTAAACAGATCTAATAGCAAGACCATACATTCTAATTAATGCAGGCATACAGTATCCTGGCCTGAAGGTAAGCTAGTTGTGAGCATTATGAAAGGGGAGACAGGGGTTCTCTATTCCTTGTCATACTAGGACTGCAACTGCCTAAAATATTTCCACAAGAAAGGAAAAACTACCACACCTATCCTGGGATGTAATTTTTTTTTTCAAACTTGCCAATGCCAAAAAGGCAGGTAGCTCTACAAACTTACCTGCCCATATCTTAATATGAGCTTGAGAAATGGTTCTCAGCGGCCCTGTGTGTAGAACCCGCACAAGAAAAGGGTTCTTCAAAATTGAAAGAACCCCAAACTGGTTATTTTTACCTTGGCAGAACCCTTTTCAAGTCTAAAATGGTCCATTCTACCCTTTCCAGAACCCTTTTGGAATCTTTGGAGAACCAATTAAAGTTCTACATACAGGACAGTTCACAAACCTTTTAAGTTATACTTAGAACCTTTTTTTTCTAAGAGTGTATACTGTTATACGTAACAAAACCTATCTGGGGGGGGGGGCTTGCATAACACCTATCACAATTCGATGAAATGTTAAATGCTATTAACATTTCATTCGGAAGTTTCCCCAGGAATCTAGGTACTAAAAATGTGTGGGTCCACAAGGTTGCACAGGAAATGTAAATATTTTCTTGGCCTGAACATCCCCAGTCACCAGTTAATAAAAGCAACATTAGCTGTCGGACATATGGCCGGTGGAACTTGGTGGGCCCCAAGGAGTAGTGGTAGGCTTTGCCAGGAGTAGTGGCAGAGTGAACAATGGTTAGCGCAAGTTCCGCCAGGCGTACGTCCAACGATTTACTCAGGAGTAGTGAGCTAAGTGTAAATATCCGCCAAGCGTATGTTGCAATGTGAACGCCGCACTGCTACGCCTGGCACCCGGTGTAAGTTTGACCTTTTTTGGTCAGAATTAAGAAAAAAAGGTCACAGAAACACCGGAAGTGCTAGCCGAAGTTTATGCCGACCAGAAAAGAATGCTTGGTGGCACTGGTCGGTGTAGTGCTAGTACTGTTTGTACACTCAGTAGGTGTAGGGAAAATATTTGTGGAATTTTTGGCACTGTTAGTATAAGTTTACGCCAGGTGTAAGCAAAAATGTGAACACGAATATTATAACTGCCCCTACAATGACCGCATTCATTTCCATTTCTATACATGTTTCCTTCCTTGTCATATTATATGGTAAATAATTTCATAAAATAAACCAAAAGGTTATTCAAAGAAACCAAATAAAGTTCTTACCACAATATCCTACTTCAAAAAAGGGTCATGTGTGGATGGCTTATGATATCAGATGTCGATTGTCCAATATAAAATTTCTGATACAAAACTAACTTCTGCACGACTGACCACATGCATTGTATTTAGTTGAAGAAAATTGTATCTCAATGTATCTGTGTGTGTCCATCTTTGTCTGTCTGTGTGTCCTAACGAGGCTATGCTTGTGTGCCTTTTTTTGAGCACAAAACTAGCTTGTGTGTCGATTTTTTCTTTTCTTGTGTGTCTAGGCACAGAAGCAAGATCTTGCAGGGGGGTATAGAGCTCAAAAAAAAAAAAAAAAGGCACACAAGCAACAACCAGTGAAAACAACAAAAAGACAAACAAGATGTCCGTCAGGGCCCCAGCAGGCGTCCATCACATATCCATTGGGTCAAAAAGACACACAAGAAAAGTCACACAAGTCTCACAGACACACAAGTATAAGCTAGTATACCTGCGTCCGTGAGTATGTCTGTCTGTCTGTCTGCTTGTCTCACTCTATACACCCATCCGTCCACCTGTTTTTTTACAGCTCTACTATTCTGTCTAGATAGATAGGGTAAAGTTTATGGATGACCAGGCATATACTTTATACAGACATGATAGAGTACCTAATGCATATGGTCCAACTATCCATTCAATCAATTGGAACTGGCTACAACAATCAATGTCCATACAGTTTACTAGTCTGTGGTATTGAAAGAGAACCGCAAATGGAAAGAAAATTTAAATCAGTGAAATTGCTGCCAGGAGTGAAAGCATCAACACGATTGCCCATGAACAACTTTGTGGAATCAAGATCAACAATTGCTGTGTAGTCTTTACATAATTTGAAGCCATACTGTAACATCATTTGCTGAGGACGACGCCTTCAATATTTTTTACAATTCCATTTTTTATATGATTATAATGTACTTTAGTAAACTAACCCTGCAAAATCAAGGACTTTAGGTGCAGTATGGTGACAAAATTTTAGTACAAAAGCTGCTAAGTCATGTTCCCATCTGACCTACCTTGAAACATTTCTCAACATTTCAACAGAAAAATGGTGCTTATTAAGGGAAAAAGACATCTAAAAGCTTTTTGCAATAACATTACTAACTTGTAGTATGCTAGAGTCTGAAGTTTACTGTTTTCTAAAATCCATTTTCCGTGTTGTAATCCTTGTTGTAAAATTTGTAAATCCATGTTTTATGAATAAAGCTTAAGATGTATACAATGATTATTAATTGCATTAATGTCACAATAAAGTGTTCAATATCACAATCAATATGCTCTGATCACAATAATAGGCCGACTGTTTACGATGTTTGGATGGATAAGGGGTTCATGCCTTGGTAATGTACCTTTATTTCGGTATTGTTAAACAATATTTTTTATCATAAAAATAAAAACACAACTCAAGATTGTTTTTAACATTTATTTCTGTTATCTTTTAACAATTTTTGTCACGTCATACAAAAATGTCATTTTCCATGTTGTACCTCTGATTCCGTGATTATTTATCAGTCCGGTCCGACTGCCTGATCAGGAAGTACTGCCGAATTAGGCAGTATGTTGCCGAGTCAGGCAACACAGGCTTTGGTAACCCTTCCGAATTCGACAGACTAAGGACTAAATTGTTCATGGTGATTTTATAAAAGATCGGTGGAAATTTTACTTTGACACACATGGGCTGCATATAAGTTGACAATTTTTCACCGGGCGAAAAAAAATTCCACCGGGAGGAAAATATAATTTAAATAACTTTATTTTAGCTAAAATTGATGAAAAAATGCTACTAATCATCCATTGATAATTTTATATATTTTACCTACTTCTTTAGAAATCTTCTCCAAGAAATAACCGTATATTAAAAGATGCTCTATTTGAAATACAGCATTGCATTGTGGGATACCATGCTGCCTGACTTGGCAACATACTGCCTGATTCGGCAGTACTTCCAGATCAGGCAGTCAGACTGTTTATAGTATGCTGAAGCAAATTTTATATTATAAAGCAAAAATAGATGTTGGTCCGTCAAGCAGCAGCTATTGTTGCAAACACAATATTCTATTGTCTACCCCCACATAAACGATGACCTTCTTTTTTCTAAAGACAGACAGTGGTCCGATAAATGCACTAAGTATTCACTTATCTTACTGAATTAGGTACAAAATTGACATGACCGATTTGATTTTGAACTTTAGTTAAGCTTACACAATTGTGGAAATTCGACATCCACTATTATAGGTCAATACACACTGCAACAGTAAGAAAAGAACCTGGCTTTCTCATGTAAAAAAATGTTTTAATTCAAATTTAAATTAACTCTCTCCATGCAGGTATAACTGCAGACACCAAGTTTCAATTTGTTTTTAAATTTAATTCAGAATTGCTAATTTTCATAACCATATTTGAAATCAATATGCAAAATGCACTGATTTTGAGAAAATATCTCAAAAATTGCATGGAACTTTTTATGTTGCCTATCATGGCTAGCATGCAGAGCATTAATAACATTTGCAGCCTTCAAAAAACCTGGAAATGACACTTTGAGCCAAAATGACCTTACTTGCAATGGCATAGTTCAATCACCCTCATTTAAAAACTCTAGCTCCAAATTTGACCTCAGATTCAGGAGTATGAGTTTTTGTACCCAAATATTCAAAGGTCATTCAATGAATAAACAAGCATATTAAAGAACCATGTCTTGATGTTAAAGATCCTATTGAAAAATTCCACATTGTTCAATGTCATTTTGGTCTACTTTTTGGTGACAAAAAAGTAAACATCAAAAGAGACAAATAAATCTCCGACTTCACTTTGTTCTGATGAAGTCAGAGACACATCTGATGAAAGCTCAACCACTCACACAGGGACCGGCTGCACCGGTACTGTGATAACCGACTGTGTATTCATAGAAACTAGGCGGTTACCCGTATTTCGCGGTTCTCGGTTGTCATAGTTATTGGCTTTTGCAGATCTCAAACCTGGGCTTCCTTGGCCAAAGTTACACCCACCGACTAAGTTTCAGCTCCTTGAGCAATTTGAAATCTTTGTTTTTTGATCTATGACCTCTCAACCATAGGTCTGACAAAAAGGTCACAATGGAACTTTTGTTTGTTAGTCCAATTTCCACATACCCACCAAGTATGAGCTCCATAGGCAATTTGAAATTTTTACCTTTTTGACCTTTGACCTCTTAACCGTAGGTCTGAAGAAAAGATCACCGTGGAAACTTTTGTTTGTTAGTCCAAGGTCCACCCACCCACCAAGTATGAGTTCCAGAGGGGCAATTTGAAAATTTGACCTTTCTTGACCTATGACCTCTTAACCGTAGGTCTGACGAAAAGGTCACTGTGGAAACCTTTGTTTGTTAGTCCAAGGTCCACCCACCTACCAAGTTTGAGATCCATAGGGACAATTGAAAATTTTGACATTTCTTGACCTATGACCTCTTAACCGTAGGTCTGACGAAAAGATCACCGTGGAAACTTTTGTTTGTTAGTCCAAGGTCCACCCACCCACCATGTTTGAGCTCAATGGGAGCAATTTGAAATTGTTACCTTTCTTGACCTATGACCTCTTAACCGTAAGTATGACGAAAAGGTCACCGTGGAAACTTTTGCTTGTTAGTCCAAGGTCCACCCACCCACCAAGTTTGAGCTCCATAGTAGCAATTTAAAATTGTTACATTTCTTGACCTATGACCTCTTAACCATAGGTATGATGAAAAGGTCAATGTGGAAACTTTTGTTTGTTAGTCCAAGGTCCACCCACCCACCAAGTTTGAGCTCCATAGGAGCAATTTGAAATTTTTACCTTTGTTGACCTATGACCTCTTAACCGTGGGTCTGTGAAAAGGTCACCGTGGAAACTTTTGTTTGTTAGTCCAAGGTCCACCCACCCACCAAGTTTGAGCTCCATAGGGGCAGTTTGAAATGTTTACCTTTGTTGACCTATGACCTCTTAACCGTAGGTCTGACAAAAAGGTCATCGTGGAAACTTTTATTTGTTATTCCAAGTTCCATCCACCCACGAAGTTTGAGCTTCATAGGGGCAGTTTGAAATTTTTACCTTTCTTGACCTTTGACCTCTTAACCGTTGGTCTGACGAAAAGGTCAACGTGGAAACTTTTGTTTGACAGTCCAAGGTCAACACAATGGCATGGCTAGATTTGCCATTTAAAGTATTTGAAATTTGACTTCAATTGAACTTGACCCCGTCCTTGACCTTTGACCTAAAAAATATAAACTCGTTCTGTCTCATACCAAGCTGCACCCACCCACCAAGTTTGAGCCCGTCTGACCCACGGTGGCCTCACATTAGCAGTCACAGACAGACAGACAAACAGATCTACAGACAGAGAATAGCGTATTATTATATAGATACTATCGAAGGAGACTAATTCTCTCTCTCTTCTCTCTCCCTTTCTTTCTTAGTTGTAATTCTCCCTTTCCCTTTTTTGACCTCAATAAGCATATCGTGGGTTTCCTTACCGGAAGTCAGTTTGTACCGATATTCCTTCCCACAAGATAATAGGCGTATTGCATAACAATAGACACAGTTCAAAGGTTAATCCATCTCCTTTGTTATAAAATAGGCATATATGGTATTGTGGGAAGGAATTTCGGTATAAATCAATATCCGGTAGAGAAACCCTCGTTCCCTCACGTCTCTCACTCATTCATTACTCTCTCAATGTGAAGGCAAGGGATACCTAAAATCACATGGTTCCTGATCCAAACCAAGTAATACAAAACCAGAGAAGATATCTTACCCTTCCCAGAATCCTTTGCAACATGATGCATAACCTCATTACATCAAATGACACTGCCATTACTTTGACAGGTTCCCTTTGTTTTCATGTTGAGAATAGACTGGCTGAACTTGGGTTGATAATCAAGAAATAAGCATTTTTTGCATGATTTAGATGTGCTCTGTTCATTGAGATACTTTTCGTCACTATCGACCCATGTGGCACTCGGACAGCAAATCCATGAATAAAATTGAAATGGAAGGAATGCATTGTGGGAAGTGTAAGATTTTCTTTGATACAAAACCACTGTCACATGGTCCTAGTAGAAAACATGGCAAAATTGTAATATTGGACACTGCATGTATCAATGGTACACATTGCATTGTCCACTCTATCTGATTAACCCTCCATTCCTTAATAAATACAAATCATGTGCAATCTAAAATTTCAAAATTTTAAATTTTGGATCACTATATCCGACAAAGGGCCTATATGCACCAATGATTCATTTTAATGAGTACAGAAATACACAGTATTAGTACAGTGGTTCTGAAGACAATATCAAAATGATCCAAACTTGTTGACTTAACATGGTACAGATTCTGTTGACCTCAAAGCAAAGCATTCAAAGAGTATCTAATAAGCCTTAACCCTATTCACATCAAAGGCCACAGAAAAATAAAATCATTTTCCACAGAAACATGTAAAACAAAAGCCGTTTCACCCAAGTGTTGGTCAACAAATAAATTGCCTCAAATGCTAGTGAAAGAAATAAGCTTATAGCATTAGTTCGATGGTCATTGAAAATTTTTCGATGCAAGTTATATGATGAATTTTTTCGCCAATATACAGCAAACACCTATAGCAAAACATTTGAGCAGTATCCAATAAGTGAAATGACCACTGCTCACCTCTCCTCTCACTAAATCACAAAGTCCAAACCATCTCATCTCCAATCGTAAAATTCAATAACCCTCATCAGCTCACATGACCTCAAGCTGTGGAGTATGAGTTTTAGTACCCAAAAATATCACATCAGTCTTTGACTGTGCAAACTTATTAAGGTTAAAAAACTGTGCCTTCGCAGATGAGTTAAATGTTTGAGATCATAATGAATTGTAACCAGTCATGGCTGTACGATCATGATGGCTACTTTTTCATGTTCCAATGAAGAAATTTACAGAGCTAATATTTATTTCTACACATGCACAAACATGTTCCGAGTGGTTCAATTTTCCGTCTTGGGCTCGGAGCTATTTTAGCCTCACAATAAAGGAGGACATTCTTTAGGTGGCTTTTTCTTTTAACCATGTGTGAACTGAATTCAACTTAATCTTAAAAGTTGCAACGACACATGATGACCTGTGAAAGTCCATGGTATGGGCAGGAAAAGTCTCCTATATGCTGGTGGCCCTTGAACATGTTTAAAACAAAACTGCCAAGAGGGTAACATGCGACATTTTGTGTTAAACATGTTCAGGGGCCAATGACATATAGGAGGTTTTTCAGGCCCAATGATGTTATACATAATGTTACAACTTTATAGTCCTTTCCTATTTGGTCCTCATGCTATTTGATCCATTGGGCTATTCCAGTTGAAATCCATACACCCTCTATGGAAGACATAATGTCCCACAGAGGGAGTGTAGATTTCAAATGGAGTCACCCATTCAGGTAACACCATTTGAATTCACACTCCCTGTATGGAAGATTAAAATCATATCTTCCATAGGGGGTGTATGGATTTCCACTGGAATAGCCCATTGGCTTTTTCCACCTCATAATGCACTGTCAGTAAGTACCGACTCCTTGATGTATAGATCATCAACAAGTTGTTTTAGGGTTAGAGTAAGGATTAGGTTATACAATTATCTAGGATTCTAAATCCAGATCCAGCCTCCACCTTGACTAGCAGTAGCACAGCCAGAGGGGAGGGGAGAGTTGCAATGCCCCGGGTCAAAATGATGCAACTGGGAAATTTGTTTCATTCTTGCCCCCCCACTAAACTTAAGCACCAGACTAGCATAGTGCTGAATGATGCTCTAATTATTAGAGTTTATACGTTTCTAAATCTAGATCTGGAAGATTATAATCTTGGTGTTTTAAGGGCTGGGGTATGAGCGTTTGGACAGTATTTATTTTGGGACATTAGAGCACATCAGACATATCGAATTGCATTCTGAATACGAAGAATGTCATTCTGATATCAAATAATTTTGATTTTTTGAAATTCGCAATTTAATACACATTTTATGGCAAATCATTAAAATTGATATTTTGATATTTAACAGTACTTGAAGTAAACTTTATAAATCTGATGATTTATACTTAAAGTGTATGTAGGTGGGATGAAAAGCCTACGATCAATTGAAAATTTTGACCTTTCGTATTGAAGATATGGATTTTTTTTTCCCAAAACACCAAAAAAAAATTAGGTCTTTTGGGAAAAAATCCATATCTTCAATATGAAAGGTCAAAATTTTCAATTGACCATCGACTTTTCCTCCCTGCTACATACACTTTAAGAATATATCATTAGATTTATATAATTTACTTCGAGGACTGTTATATATCAAAAATTTGAAAAATATCAAATTTTTATAATTTGTCATAAAATTTGTATTATATTGTGATTTTAAAAATGAAAATTATTGATATCAGAAAGACATGCTTCAGTATTCAGAATGCAATCGATAGGTCTGAGGTGCTCTCATGTCCCACAAAAATACTGTCGAAGCATAATAAGCGCTCATTTGATAACATAATTTCAATAAAGCATTTTTAGAAAATCCAAATTTAGCCTTTGTAAATTTAACCCCTGAACACGTCATGACGATGTGCACATTGCTACTGTGCAGTTCAAGAAGCTCAGTATTTAATGAATGTGATTTGAACATCATCACTAAGTGACCTGTGCACATAATTGTCATGGTGTATTCAGGGTTCAATTCATTAAAAACTTTTAGGTTTTCCAAAATGGTGGAATGCAAAAAATGGTCTACAAAACTTTCAAATCGACTTTTGGCATTTGGGATGAGTTTAGACATGATAAAATCTGATGTCGCTGAACTATGCCTCGAGTTGGAGAGTAAAATTGGATGACCTGACCAGCACCAGTGCACCGCTAGGATATAAAACATGCTCATATTTGATGCGATCAAGCAAAATCCGTCTGAAATCGGACATATTCAATTTTCAGTTTCTTATAGGATTGTAAACAGCATTTGCAAAGCTACATTTTGCAGAGAACCCCCATTGAATTTGGACAACCAGTTCAAAAAGATACGAGCAGTTTAGAGTTTTTAAAACAGTATTTGAATTCAGCTGACGCCGGTACAGCGTTCAAACCTGGCGACATCGCTCATCTTATGCGCAAAGTCTCTTTTGCGTACTTTTGAGTTCGCTCATGCATACCTGACTTAGCGTCGACCACCACTAAGGCCACATGCCCACATTCCATGGTATGAGAGAGACATTGGATGAGCTGACCGGCCCCACTATCACTAGGATCCATAACATGCTCATCTATCAGGGCACATTTTTTAACCCCAATACAGTTGCACATTTATTGAATGACCTTTGAAAATTTGGGTATACACAAACTCATACTCCTCAACTTGAGATCATTTTGGCTCATAATGATGACTTTCAGAGAAGATGTTTTAACCTAATTTCCAGAATCCTTTGCAACATGATACATCACCTCATACATTGAATGAATTCTATTAGTTTATACAGGTTCCCTTCATTTTCAGTTTGATAAAAGACTGGCTATAAACATGGGTCGATAGTCAAGAAATGAACATATTTTGCAAGAGCTGGATGTGCTCTGTTCACTGCGGTACTTTTAGTCACCATCGATCCATGCTGCACTATAGCAAATCAGTACAGGAAATTGAAATGGAATAAATGCATTATGGGAAAGGTAACATATCTTCTCTGACTACTTACAGTCCACAGTTGAACATAATCCAATGATATGCTGGATAAAATCCTCTTATGATTCTCCAGTGTACAGTTTAATACCTTCATGTATTATTTGCCACACGACTGACTCGCTTACAATTTCTCCATCCATCCAGTTGGCTTGCTGGCCGTTCGTCCGTCCGTCAGGTATATAGGCAGCGTGCCGGACTAGCTTAGCTTTAATGTTGCACTAGTGAATGGCTAAATGAATGGATGGATCAATGGCAATTATACAACATGTGGCATGGCTGGCTCAAGTTCACCAGGAGGACAACTCCGTGCATCTTTGCTAATTCTTCAAGACACAATTCCTTAGCCCTAATATCTATGCATGTATTAATGGAATGACCCGATGTACTCTGGGTACTGTTACTCATACTCTATATGATAAAGACAATTTGGAAAATATCATTGATAAATCTAGTTTGGAGCAAGAACAGCTTATTTGCATAGCTGCCCTATAGACAAATTGACCATTTCTGCATTCTATAGTTGCTCACAGCAGGTTCCCTGCTCACAGTAATACCTGGCAGCTATTGCAGACAGGCCTTTCTTGCAGTACACCCTCAAAATGCAGGTTATACTATGGACCACAATGGCCTCATTCCAATTGCATAGTTCAATAACCTCAATTAAACAATCATAGTGCAAAATTTGACCTCAAGATGCCGGGTATGAGTTTTTATACCCAAATTTTCAGAGGTCATTCAATGAAAATGTATTCCGGTTAAAAAAACTGCCCTGATAGATGAGTAGTGTTACTAACCAGAAGGAATGTAAATTGAGGAAGTTTTACCTCATACTCATCTCAGGTCCCAAATGCACTATCTCTAGGGTGCATGGTTCAATTGCTAAGTGTACACCACTGCTATCTACAGTCCCAGATGCACAATCTCCAGAGTGCATGGTTCAATTGCTTGAGTACACCTGCAGACTTAATGGATTTACATGTTGTGGTTTGGGGATTGTGTACAAAGGAATATTTCTCTGCTAGTACTTTTTAAAAAACATCACTTTAAAAACAGCACAAAATCTACTAAGGTACATAAAAAAAAATCCAAGTGCATTTCAAAGCTGTGATTTTAAATTGTATACAATTACCCATAATTACAAAGGTTAAAAATATGAGCCAGCAAAAAGTAAAAGTATGTTGCACATCTGACACGGAGAAGATCTCTTACATTTCCCATAATGCATTTCTCCCATTTCCATTTCTGTACTGCTTTTTTCTGTACTGATTTGCTATTTAAACCCCATTCCAGAAAAATACAGCGCTAATTTTTTGAGATTAAAAAAATATTATGACGTTCAATGCCAAATGAAATATAGCTCAATCCTAATCATTTGTATCTTTTTTTTTTTTTTTTTAAACGTACGCCCATATTTTTAACAAAAAACATACTAGTAATGGCAGGTCTGCGATAGTGACAAAATGTAGGCGTACTTCAATAAATAGAGCATATCATGCAAAATATATTTTATTTCTTGACTATTGACTATGTGTTTAGCCAGTCAATTCTAAAAATGAAAACAAAGGGAACAATAAAATTTTTATCATTTACCGTACTACTGCAGTGTAAGAAAATAAAATCCCAAACCCATAGCGTCACATACTAAAGAAGCCCAAGCGAAAGTTTTGTAATTTTTCCCTCGAAAAAAAGAAATATCCCTTATTTCATACTTTCAAAGACTGGTTTCCACTCATTAGGGACATTAGGGGTTATCATTTTCTTCGGAAGGGGAGTCCCAAATATACAGGGGTCATACATTTTGGAAAGAAAAATAGGAGGGGGGTCATAAAATTTTTGATGACCAAAATGTAGGGAGTCACAAGATGACCACAGATATTGTGTTTAGTTTATTCAAAAAGACTGATTTAATACAATTTTAGCCTGTTTAGGGGATAAGGTGTATCGGTGGGGGAGGTCATAAAACTTTTGTTGCCAACTTTTTGTAAATTAGGGACCCCCTTCCAAAGAAAATGATAGCCCCTTACTCGAAAAAAGAGTAATGTCTCTTACATCATACTTTGAAAGAGCAGTCTCCACTCTTTTAGGAATGGTTTCCACTCCTTGTGAGTAACTTTCACTCTTTTGGAATGATTTTCACTCTTCTCACTGACTTTTGTGGGTGAGTTTTTCCCCACGCTTTTAAATTAAGAGAGCAGGGTTCAAAGGTTTGTATAACCATTAGGCCAAGTAAAAAATAAAATATGTTTCACGTCCGGGTTTTGAAAAAAAAGGAGGAAGAGGGGCTTTTATTTTCTATTTTTATCATAAAATTGGTGTAAATACCCAAATTTCGAGCTGTTTTAGCGTATATACAATAATGCCTGGAAAAAGGAGGAGGCCCTTTTTTATTTGTTGTTCTGAGAGTTACTTCCCCTCTAATGATCACAAAACCTTCCTAAAATGTTTCTTGTATCTTAACAAGGCTATAGAAAGCATCCCAACTTCCTAGACATATTTTTTGAAAAGTTATAACTGAATTTAAAAAAATAAAAATTTATTTGAGGAAACCTCAAAAAAGGAAGCGGGAGGGGACGTGAAACATGGTTATTTTTTTATTTGGCCTTATTGTAGTAGAGACAGAGTGCAATTACTTTATACTTTAAGCTGGACAGAGTATAAGCCAGGGTGGCAGAATGAAAGCCGTATTAACCCAAGCAAATTAGTAACACCATACACCCATGTGCTCATGTTTCAACCATGAGTGTTATTTTGTCTTCAAAGTCCACACCACTGCATTCTAAACAGCAACGGCTGGTCGGCCGGCTGGACGGACGATCGGACGGCCAGAGGGGCTAGCTTGAGCTCAATGTCCTTTTACTGGTCACTTTCTAGGTCTGCGTGTGCTCGAGGCGGTAATCCTGATCGATCAATCTAGATCATTGCTGCTATCAAAATGGCAATTACTGGGCGGGTGTGTATGCGCGTGTTTGCACGCACATGAGAAGGAGATTGCTTACTCCAGCTACACAGAGAGACAAAATGGGCTTTTCCTTTTAAAATCCATACACCCCCTATGGAAGACATGATCTTAATCTCCCACACAGGGGGTGTGAATTTCAAACGGGATAACGTGACTCCATTTGAAATCTACACTCCCTGTGTGGGAGATTAACATCATGTCTTCCATAGGGGGGTGTATGAATTTTAACCGGAATAGCCCAGTGTGACTGTGAATAGGGGGCAGGGATGTTTGGAATTCCGAAAGCCGATTGCCAGCGACTGACCACTCATAGTAATCTATGCCAAATGTGACATATGGTTTTGTCAGAGTAACCAAGGTGGTCTGGCTGGACTAGACACTATGATGAAAGCCATTTTTATTTTCTTGTTTCTTGCACAAACTTCATGTAGCCCAACCTCCCTTATCCGGACTGCTTTTATATATGGATCTCTCTGTTATCCGGCCGAATAATCTTCAATGGAAAACGCGTTTTTCAATACCTTTTTATTTTTATTCAAAAGCAGTTTGTAAGGACATTGTCCTGGGAAACTTGTTCATATTTTGCGCCCGGGGTTTAATAAAACTAGCCATGTATAATGTACAAATATTTTACTTGTATAGACCACTTGACATCACTGTTTATCAACAAAGGCGAGGGACTCGTCTATCGATATGCCCGAATGAGCCGCTACACTGTTCAATGGCTTTCCTGTACTATATGAAATGTGGCGGGCGATTTAAAATGCACGTGCCCTTAGCAGACTACGATGCGTACGCACACTGCAGGGCAAAGAACAATTGAAATTGCCATAATGCGCGCGCATACTGCCGGGCAATGACGTCAGATGCCAAGTGGTCTATAGGTTCCAACCTATTTTAAATTCTCTCCCACTCCCACCAACAAATGATGGAGCAAACCTGTGCAACATTTCAATGCGTTTAGTATATAAAATATTGAAGAATTTGGTCCTTGATTGTGTAGGATTGAACATCATTATCATCATCATCAGTCGGCTGAGGAGCAGGCGACTACAAACTTTCTCCAACTATTGCGATCTTGGGCAAGCAAAACAATTTTGTTTGGCTGCAGCATCCCTTCAGTATCTCGCAGGAGGTGCTGGACATACTGTAAGTCACATATCCTTTAACTCCCTGGACACTACTGGTCATCTAACAGCATTTCTGATTGGTTGATAACTTGAAATGCTTATTTCAATTACCAATTATGACTAGGCTTTTAACTATTTATGGTGAAACTTGCATTTGCAGATGATCTTATAAATACCCTCCTTGATTGGTTCAAAATTTAACACAATCAGCCATTTTGGCCAATCCGCAGGAAGTTCTCAATATACTAAATCTTAATTTGCAATTTTAAGCAAAATAATTCAGATGATTTTGGAGCTGGTCCTACAAAAGGTTTACCTGTAAACCATAGAATATACTTGCTCAAATTTTAATAATGTAAAATTATTAAACATTATTTTTGGCCTGGTCAAGATGTACTAGTCCGACAGATAAGACTTCAACCACGCTGGACGCAATAACTACGTCCCTTGTCAATTTTGCCTCTGCATAGAGCTGTAAACTAAGCCAAGATATTTGGTAGAGCAAAGTGTGGACACGAATATTCATGAGATCGAGAGAAACAAAATGAGCGATGTGTTACTTTCATGTTTGCCACTGACCATGCATGTGTGTAAACGACATCCGCCGTTACCACACATAAAAGGCCAAAAATATGAAATGCGTGAATGACAGTGTCTTTGAGGGTGATTAAACGACAGATTGCATGTTGAATAAAAGAAAACACAAGCTTGTGCGTAAATAATTTATGGACATAATCAGATGAAATGAGTTTGCATGTTGACGTGTCAATGGCATGTTTTTTGAAGTGATGACCACACCGGAATGTGTGAAGTTCATTTACGATACAATTACAGCATTGCTATTGATGAGAAAAATATGAAAATGAGGGTGGGCAATTTTGCGGTCTGGTTAGAATGAATGATGATGAAGTACTGAATGATAAAAATGGATAACGTGTCATAAATAATTTAAGTTTATTTGCAGTTCTAATTCAAATTAATGGCATTTTAAGTATGATTGCTTGACTATTTCAGTGTGCGCAGTCCAAAGGATTTGGGAGAATTTGGCTAGTCCAGTTGAAATCCATACACCCCCCCCCTATGGAAGACATGACCTTAATCTCCCATACTGGGGGGTGTAGATTTCAAATGGAGCTACCCATTCAGGTAACCCCATTTGAAATTCACACTCCGTGTGTGTAAGATTAATGTCATGTCTTCCATAGGGAGGTGTATAGATTAGATTTCAACTGGAAGAGCCCAATCTGATAAAAAAGTTTACTGCTACAGAGCATCTTTTAAAGAACTGTTAACAGGGACTGCCTTTTGAGGAGAGCGAGAGCAATTTTGCTCTCTGCTGCTCTCCATAAATCTGATACAGGAGTGTGATTTTTAGCTCTCCTTAGTTCACCATTCTCTCCTTACATTCTGTGGTAAATGTTCTAAACACAACAGCTCTCCTGGAAGGCTCCAGAAGAGCTTTTTAATGCTCTCCTGCAAATTGCAACAGACAGTCCCTGACTGTACCATCAGAAAAATTCATTTTTGAATATCGAATGTGATACTAAAAGTCCGGCAGGTGACAATAAACCAACTTTGCAATTTTGTCCTTTTCCCCAATTTTTGGTATTAATTTGATGATTCAGTGGTCACTTCTGAATGGGCTATTCCATTTAAACTCCACACTACCCCTGTGAAAGATTTTGGAAATATCTTCCACAGGGGGAGTACGAATTTCGAATGGAATGAACACATTAAGCAGCTTCATTTAAATGTCATACACCCTCTGAGAAAGATTCAACCCGAATCTTCCACTGTGGGAGAGCGAATGGAACTGCTAATATGTGACACGATCAAGGGAAATGAGTTGGATGTCGCTAATATTGATTTTGAGATATTGGCAAAGAAATTGTTAAAATTCTTTTGTATTATATTGTTTTCAGCGATTGACAAATTAACGTAACTTCATGAAGAACAGACGTATCAACATGGGGTTTTCAGTTTCTGAGCTCTATATGTCCTCTTTAGAAACATGTGAAAAACTCATTTTCGACCAGGGCCGACATGCGAGTCATTCCCCTTGGTCATGTCACATATGTTGATTCCATTTGAAATTCATACTCCCCCTGTGTAAGATATTTGGCTAAATCTTCCATAGGGATAGTGTGGAATAGCCCAATGCTAGTATAGAGCTGGATGTGTGAGAATGACTACCAGAAAGTTGTATCTGACAGGCAGCTCTGTAGTATAGTAAGGACGTTCTTATGCCTCGGATTATTCCAATTTAACCGAGTATGACACTGAGTAAACACACATGACACAGTGAAACGTCGTTTCCCTTGCAGGATAACTTGTCAATTTCCATACTTAATTTCTGGTCACTTCTTCTTGGAATCCGTACTAGGGTGCTGAAACTAGGGCCTGAAGTCCTGGGGGAGGGGCACTCAATACAAATGACCATAGGAGGATGTGCCGCACACATGGGTTGGCCATTTGGTATGTCTATGGTCTTTATCTAACCTGTGTCAAGCTTGCTATATGGATGGGTTAAAAAATTTTCCCAATCCCCCCCCCCCCCCAACAAAAACCTTTTGCCTTTGTGAATTGTACCCAAAATTGTCTACATTTGCAGGAAATGACCTATGACCATGATGACACGCCTCCGAACTCAACCACTGACCAGAGAAGATTTCTTACCCTTCCCAGAATCCTTTGCAACATGATGCATCACCTCATTTCATCAAATGACACCCCTATTGCTTTGCACTTTTTAAGTTCCCTCATTTTGATAATAGACTGGCTAATCATGGGTCGAAAGTCAAGAAATAAATATATTTTGCAAGATCTGGATGTGCTCTGTTCATTGATGTACATTTCGTCACTACAAGGGGGTACTACACCCCTGGCCAATTTTGTGCCTATTTTTGCATTTTCCTCAAAAATTATAGCACATTGGTGACAAGTAAGATGTGTATTATAGGGGCAAGGCCTACAACTACTGCACTGAAAATTCAGCAACTCAAGGCAAGTAGTTATTGATCAAATACTGGTTTTCCCTCATTTTTGACTGTAACTCCACAACTGTTATCTGTGCTGAAATAAAATTTCCAGTGCAATAGTTAAGTTGTAGTCCTTGCCCCTATAATATACATATCTTACTTGTCACCAATGCGCTATGATTTTTGAGAAAAATGCAAAAATAGGCACAAAGTAGTACCCCCTTAATGCTGCACTAGATACCAAATCAGTGCAGGAAATTGAAATGGGAGAAATGCATTATGGGTAGTGTAAGATATCTTCTCTGACCACTGACTACCTACTCAATTAGGCCCCTTTATTTCCAGCCAGAGGGGGCAACTTATCACCCCGGTGAAGTCAACCATCAAAATCAAAAGTATCCAAAATACGGACCGCAAATATTTTCCTCAATCAAAGTCACAGACAAACAAAGAAACAAACAAAAACCAGGGCATGCACAAAATAAGAAATGATAGACGACACTTTCATTTCCCCCAGCACCTGAGCACCTATGGAGAGCCACTCCAATATTACATTCATGAATATCCTACACAACGTTGACATGGCTGCATGGCTAGGTGCTTCACAAGGCAATCTAGTATAGATAGGTGGCCAGTCGGACGGACGGCATGCACAATCTGAATTCTGGGACTTGTGTATTATTATGAGTCCATGTATGGATTCGGTGATGATAATATGTGACCGTACAGCACGAATGAGCCGTAAATGTCCTCAATTGTATTCTGAGTTACAGTGTAAAATGGGCATGAAGGTCATATTCATAGGTACCTCAATTTGGTGCTACGTGTACCTCATTTAATGAGATACACGTAGCACCAAATTGAAATACCTATGAATATGACCTTCATGCCCATTTTACACTGTAACTCAGAATACAATTGAGGACATTTAAGCTCATTCGTGCTGTCTGTACGGCAGCGTCGAAATTTTGGTTGTCCGGTTGCCGGGACAACTAAAAAAGTCGCGGACAACCAAAAATACTGATTCGGTTGTCCGCGGACAACCATAAATCTAGCCAAAAGTCACATTTGTAGGCCTACGGACAACCAAAAACTTAGACAGACAACCAGAAATTGTAATCTGGTTGTCCGTGGGACAACCATTTATTTTTCCTAAATTCGAACACTGCTGTACGGTCACATATAAGCTCTTCCCATCTGCCACTCTGTCAAAAAAACTTCTCAGTAAAGACCAGGCTGGGAAATAAGTGGGGCCAGGGGTCATTTGGCTCCCGTAAAGCCCCAAAATGCACCTGGTTCTCAAGTAAATACCTGTGACCAAGGGCCATCTATTTCGTTCAAATTGGCCCTTAGCCCTAATGGTCATTTTGACTATTAATCAGAATTGTATGTTAGAATTTAGGTTATTTATTGCCTGTTTATCTGGTTATTAAGGCATTCATCATAACATTGCCGAACATCATTAATTATGTGCTTTCAAAATAGCCCCTGGTTCATTGAAAATCAACCCTGATTCCCTGTAAAACCCTGGTAACCAGGGGCTATTTTTTTAATATAAAATAGCCCCAGGTCCAGTGCTGCTTATTTCCCAGCCTGGTAAAGACCCTCGCAGCCAGTGGTTTCTCTACATGCCAAATATTACAATGGTCAAACTTGTAACCATCATTTCTCAAAAAACTTAATATCCACAAGACACTTTATTCTATGTAGAGTAAAAAAAAATGCACAATTTCAGGGAATTTCGCAACTACTCAGGGGATGGGGGGCCTTCATTCAATTGAGGGGCCTGTGATAAGTGCATCATTACATATTCCGGTCAAATTTGGCAAAGTTTTCTTTTAAACTTATTGCTCTTTGTCTGAAGAACAGTCAACAGATTAACAACATTGTGGTAAGGATAACTTTCTTTTTAGGTTTTTGTTTTTCAAAATCAGCCTCTACAAATGTCACATTTCTATAGAAACAAGAAATCTTTGGGTAACTGACACATGGTCAAAAGTTGGAAATGGGAAAATTACAAATAGTTTTTAGCATTTGGGTAAATAAAGAAGATGAGGATCTTTTAACAGAAACTGGAAGCATTTTTTAAACTTAATGGACATGACATAATAGTGAGTGCCTTAGATATTAGAATAGGGAATGTACAAAGTGCTTTGGCTGATGGTTTAACTATGAACTATAAAACATTGGTTCAAAATTTTCCACTAAAAGACCAAACTTGTGTATTTTTGAACCCATTCACTGAGTTAAACAAGCGTTTTTTAGCATCTGATAGTGATAGTCTACATTTGAGTCCTGGAAAATCTGAAACACCTCCTTCAGTGCTAAGCAAGGCACTGGTTATTAAGAGTGAGTTAGCAAAGCAAAGGATCATGGGAAGGACTTCATGAGTCCTCTGGCATGGACTTTACTGACTGGGGACAAACACTTTATAAAAAGTGACTGATTGATTGATCAAGTATGGAAGATGCATGAACTAGGTTCCACAACATGCTCATCTATCGGGGCACAGTTCTTTAACCCCAATACATTTGTACATTCATTGAATGACCTTTAAAAATTTGGGTACAAAAACTCATACTCTGCAACTTGAGGTCAAATTCTGCACTATGATTGTTTAATTGAGGTTATTGGAGTATGCCAATGGGATGAGGCTATTGTGGTCCATAGTGATGTATATGGCTAGCTGGTTTTATCTCTATGTTGGACTATTAGATTCAATCAGAGGCAATACTGGACACAGTCAGAGAGTGTTACAGTCACACCATGCTTCGAATATTTTGCAGAGAATACAGGAATCGATTCTCGCAAAGATGGTTGGAAATAAATTTGTGTCAATCTTGTAAGAAACCTACACAATATATACGGTAATTTGAGAGAACAAATGATTTCTACAAAATTCCATATATACACATGTATACACTGGGATGCTCCCCCTTTTTGGGATTGAACACTGTGTTCAAACGATAGGCTGTGTCGAATAAATGTTGTTACACTGGGATATATTCAACATTTGACAGCAAAAAAACACCCAGTAATCATTCAGTTCTATGGACAAACATTTTCAACATTTGACAAAAACGAAAGCACCCAATACGCTGATTTAGGGTTTCTTTATCGGAAGTTAATTTGTACCGAAATTCCTCCCTACAATGTAATAGGCATGACAATACATGTAGATCAGGAATGAGAATACATTACAAATTTTAATGAAAGAAAAAAAGGAAAATTCTGAAAAAAGGGGAAAAGTGCAAAAAATATGTCAAAAATTCTCAAAACGGGCCAAAAAGAAATAAAAACATGGCAATTTGGGCAAAAAAACCCAAGGCATTCCTTTAAAAAAGGAAAATTCAAATCCCTGATAGATACAGTTCCGAAATCTCCTTTGTTATGCAATATGCATATTTCATTGTGGGAAGGCATTTCGGCACAAATTGACTTACAGTTGAGAAACTCTAAATCCGTATGCGTCGTAATTATTCAGTAACAAATAGCACCACGTTAAGTCTTCTAAATGAGCCCGACGTCAAGTCTTCAAAAGGAGCCCAAATAGGTAACTAATTCATAGGGCTATTCCATTTAAAATCCATACTACCCCTGTGGAATATTTAGCTGAAGTCCTCCACAGAGGGAGTATTAGTTTTGAATAGAATAGACAAACTGGGTAACTTTCATACACACTCCAGTTGTGGAAGATAGGTAAAGCCATAATGCAGAGGGAGTGCGGGTTTCAAAATGATTCATCCTGACTAGTTACATTAAAAAAAAAATCTTCCACAGGGGAGTGTGGAATTTAACTGGAATAGCCCATAGCGCTTGTACATGACTGGCCAGTAAAATTCAAACAGTAAGAACAGACAACCAAGAATCCAAGCAAAAAAAATCCAGAAATAGACATGTGTAGTTAAGAATAGCATCGGTCAGGAAGATGGATACTGGCGTAGTCCCATTGATGTAGTGTTCCCTGTCTCTAACCATTTCCATGTAAGCTTACAACATAAAAAATGCATTCCCATCATGCACTGGGCTATTTACTTCTTCTTTAACTTGGGACAAGTAATCAGTAACCAGCACTGTTCTCCCTTGCTATTTCAGCTGAAATCCATACACCACCTATGGAAGACATGATCTTAATCTCCAACACAGAGGGTGTTGATTTCATATATGGAGTCACCCATTCAGATAACCCATTTTGAAATTCCTCTCCCTAGTCCCTGTGTGGAAGAGGGGGATGTATGGATTTCAATTGGAACAGCCCATTATTTTAGAAACATTATTACTAGTCAATAATCTATTACTGTGCCAAATTGAGAAAATGATGGCCTGTTCTATGAACAATGAACTCCCATGAAGCAAAGAGCATTGAGGTACATATATGGTCTACATATATCTTGCATTGCATCATGGGATGCCTTCATTTTGTACTGCGATGTGAGCCCTACTGACTATGCACTGGATATAATATGTTCTGCGTTTATTTTCATGCCCTTAACAATATATATTTTAAAATTTCAATTTCAATTCATTTTTATTTATCATGAATACAGTAGTAGCCCGAGTAGTAGCAGGTCTCCTGTCAAAAATCTTTCTCTAAAAATCAATATACAATGATCATGATGAACCTATGAGAAGACCCATATATCTAATACATTCACAGTCTTGTATTCTGTATACCCTAACATCTTCAGGGTGGTTTGGTCAGAGGTGCCCTATGTGTTGCTTGCCCCTGCCCACTGAAGGGAGGCACCGCGGAAGTATTTCGTAGCACCAGGTGATGTTAGAGTTAGTGAGCATACTGAAGAGGGTGGTTGGTGCCGGGGGCACTCACATGTTAAGGTGGTGCGGGTATGTGCGGCGGTCAAGGGTCCCTTTTTCAGGCTCTCCGGCAGTTCCTTAAGCCCCACATTTGAATCTAATCCAGTTCTTTGAGCTTCAAACTCTGACAATTGTAGCTCTTTAAGCTCAAATTTGGTAAAAATTTGGAAATTTTTAGCTCAACAGCCTATAATTTGGCCCAAATTTCAGTTCTTCAAGCCCCTATTTTGCCCGAAAATCAGTTCTCAGTTCCCAAAGTTCGGCGCTCCGCGCCGCACACCCCTACCAAAATTTAAGTTGAGTGCCCCCCCCCCGGGGGTTGGTGTGCATGCACCACATACCACCAGGTGATGTTAGAGTTAGTGAGCATACTGAAGAGGGTGGTTGGTGTGCATGCACCACGGGTGTGGCGAGGGGCAAAAAAGAGAGGGCTCAAGCACATCAAGTCTGTTGAGGGGGACTGATGGGAGGCACTTTGGGTCAGGGCAGGGTTGAAGGTTGCACTTATGGCGTGGGTAGGTGACATCCCCAATACTGTTTAGAATGTTGTCAAACAGGACAAGAATCAATCTTGATTCTTGCAGTTTCGTGCAAAGTATCTACTGTACAGACTCTGAAAAACAACAAGAATCTTGTTTTTTTTAATTTTGATTCCAACACATCTGTTTTACAAGAATCTTTGTTTACCGATCCGCAGATTGAAATCCAAACTCGAACCCGACAAACAACACAATGAAAAGTGGAAACTACCATAAGATTTGAAACCAGCTTGGAACCTGATACAAGGCATTTCAGACACACCACCTACACTCATTTCAAACACACCACCCACACTTATTTCCGTTGTCATGACTTCTTAATTACGAACAACAATTAGAAATTGAGCCTCAAATTGACCTGCATTCGTGAAATGTCATTTTCTGAAGGATCAAAAGGGAGATGCTGTTTACTAAACATTGTGAAACTTTGTTATGGTCAGTTAATCCTTTAAACTAATTTCTTATCATAAATGTCCTCTAGCGAACTCATAATAAACTAAACTAGATCATTGCCCGTAATTAGAATGTCCCATCTTTCTTTCCCCACACTAGGATCTCAACATCCTCATCTGTCAAGGCACAGTTCTGACACCCCAATAGGTTTGTACATTCATAGATTGACCTTTGAATGTGCAGGGTATAAAAACTCATACTCTACAACAAGGGGTCGAATTCTGAGATATGACTGTCAAATGGAAGTCAGTGAACAGTTGTGCCTGGTAATGAGGTCATTTTGGCTCAGAGTGCCAGCAATTGGACACAATTTCACGATATCAGGAGAAAAATGTTTACTAAACATGTTGGCATTATTTATGATCACTTAATCCCTTAAAAACCAAAGTCCAATCATATCCGTAGGTTAGAGATGGTTGTCTTCAAGAACTTGTTGTTAACCAAATGCATTGGCTTGCCAATATGAAAGATGATATTAGGAAATGTTTACTAAACAGATTGAGAATTTGTTATGCTCAAATATTAGGTGCTATACTGTGTCTTGTCTCAAGTTGAGAGTAATGCCTTGTTGGATTTCACAGTGGCAGACTCAATTCAATGTGTTTACGATGTTGCATCGCAAGCTTATAAAAATGGCCAAATTGCCCTTCTAGGCAAGTGTATACGCTCCGCGGGATTAGGTTAGCAAGTGCGATTTGAATCTGTCATCGCAAAATACAACACGATGTTACTCTCTATTAATTTTTTGGCCACCCCTCTACCACGTCATATCACTATACACCTTACCAGTTCCAAGAAATTGGACAGAATGAAATTTATGCAAATGAGCTACCAAATTAGCATAATTTGCGACAAAAAAAATAGTGGAATTTGAAGACCGCTACTTGCCACCCTTCTACCAAATCACATCATTTTTTATACACCTTTTGCACTCGCAACCTCAAATGGATGGAACGACGGACGTGCAACCAGAAAACATAATAAATCCCTGGTGGAGGCATAAAACCAACTTGGGCAATATTGTCATCATTTTGCTTTGGGTCACAAATCATCATCATCATCAGCGAAGACCACACAGCTACATTGTCATAAGCTTCCTCTCGCCTATTCCAGTTGAATTCCACATACCCCATGGAAGACATGACATTAATATCTTCCACATAGGGAGTAAGAATTTCAAACAACACTACCTGAATAGGTTCAGAAACTCCATTTGAAATTTACACCCTCTGTGGGGAAGATTAATGTCATGTCTTCCACAGGGGGTGTATGGATTTCAACTGGAATTGCCCATTAAAAAGGCATTCATCAGGATAACCATCTCCCAACACTTTGTGCTTAATTAATTGACTATTCCCCAACGCAGCCAGCGATAACAGTTGGGGATTAGACACTACCTTATTTGGGTCAAAAGGTACGAGAGAAGAGGTCACCACCGGAACAAGTGTTGGCCGTGTCGGCGGCCACGTCTGTTGTCATAACATTTCATAATTTGGCATTTGGTTTTAAATATTGGAGTGCATATTTGATATCAAGTTGTGATGGTAATATTTTCTTGGGTTTAATTCTAGGAGGGGGGTTCTTAGTGGAAATAAGGGTATGGGGACGTATGGCAGATTCAGGGTGCATTTTCAGCCATTTAGTTTAGACTCTGGTTGCATTTTCAGCCATTTTGGTTTTTTAATCAATTTGTCTAAAAATTCAATGCATTTAAATGTCAACACCCATGGTACAAATCATTACATTACGATATTTCTCCCCCACCCCCCTAAAAATACAATATTAATGAAATAAACTTAGATTAACATTTTCTCCCTAACCTAACAAAAAAGAAACAGAATATATAATATAACAAAAAGAGAAGTGATGAAAAAGTCAACACTTTTGGGCACAGTGTATGATTTTAAAGTACCACTGTTTTTCTACAGAACAAAAATGGAAGAGAATGAAAGAGCGATAAAACGAACAAGAAAACACACATTGCAAGGAATTATTGATCACTAACTATTTGACTCCTCAAAGAAGAAAGAACGAATAAAACTTTCATCAAAATTTAAGAATAGCAAAGACATATTGATCAACTGCTATTGGAATCCAAATCTAACATGTTCACTGTCAGTTAACTCCTAAACATTATTGGCCTTTTTGTTTCTTACTCATAGTTCAGCAACGATTACACTGAGCTGAAAAAAGTCTAGAAAATAAAAAAAATGTGTAGATTACACGACCTTGCGATCAGCTTCACGGAGCAATTACATCGTGATTGAGACAACATACAATTGATTTTTGCCAACCGCTCGTGAAAATATCGCATATCACTTGCAGCACGCGACGCATCGCCATTTGTCAAGGCAGGCGTAATGTAATCCGGCGTGCAATGCTAGCCGTCTTTACATTATTACATCACTAGGATCCACAACATGCTCATCTATCAGGGCACATTTCTTTAACTCCTATTCATTTGTACAATCATTGAATGACCTTTGAAAATTTGGGTACAAAAACTCATACTCTGCAACTTGAGGTCAAATTTTGCATTATGATTGTTTTATTGAGGTTATTGAACTATGCCATAGTGGATGAGGCCATTGTGGTCCATAGTACATGGACGGACGGTTGGTCTGAAGTCTTTGCTTTTCTCTCTTGGCTAGCTCACATGGCTAGTTGACGTGCATGCATATGTTAACTGTTGTATTACTATTAGAGCAGTAAAACTGGTTGATGGCATTAAGTTCAGCAATGTGATGCTTGATCAAATGGACCTTATTAAATAAAAGAGTTTTGCGCAATTTTCTTAAAGACAAGACTTTCATCACAAACTAATTATACACTATGCCTGTTAAATCAAAATGCAAAGAAGTGTGTACATATAATGATAGGAATCCAACATCAATGTTGAAGATTTGACCAATCTGTCTTAAGTTTATCATAATTTTCTAGAAAACAGATTCATTTTTGATTAAAAGTTAAAAGGTGTATGTAAAAGAAATGTGCCAAAATTTAAACTTTTGGCTTGTATTTCAATATGACCGGTGGTAGAATCTTAGGACATAGAACAATTAATCCACCTTTACCATCCCTTGCCCCTCATGCAGCAAAAAATTAAACATTATAAGTAATTTTTAAAGCACACTTCCAAGCTGTCTATTCGTGATCTGGAAGAGGAACACACCCAACCGTAATCTGAACCATTACACTAATGCTTCAATCTAACTAATAACTTTGTTAAAAATCATGTAAAATCAGCCGGTTTTTTAGCCATTAAGCCCCCCGCATAACTCTAAAAGCCCCTCTGGCCCCTGCAGGAACATATCCTGGACACGCCGGTAAGTAATGTCTGAAGGAGCATGACTAACAGTGTTTCTACTTGATATATTGAGACAAATAAAGCTGACACACAAGGAATGGTAAGAGGTGTCATTTCCGCCCCATGTGCATGATTTTTGTTGGGAAGGGGAACTGAAGATGCCCAAAACCTTTGTTTGGATATATATTAATGAGCTAAACTGAAGAGCAGCAATACCTAGATGCAAATATAATAAATACAATTATTGGCTTTTTTTGACAAATTTCCTATACAATATATGAATATTTTGAAGTATACTGTAGTTTTTTGGTTAAATGGCTGAAATTGGAAACATAACTGCCATCCTACATGTAATTGCTTTAAAAATAAACCCTAATCATTCTGCTACCCAATTCTACTACTATAACCTTACCCCTACTCCTAAAATCTTACTCAATTCATAAAATCTTAGTGTGTTGGCTCTCATTCTTTAAAACTACCCAAAAACCTTGCATTTTTACAGAACCCAGCATTTTCTTGTGGATATGCAGTTTCACAACTTGCACCACTTTATCTAGTTTTCCCCGGCACGCTACAGCCCATATTTTATTACCTGTAGAAGTAAATTTATCGGCCCAATCCACCCGTTGTGTGTATTTTATTCATTTAACCAAACGACACATGAACCGCCAGTAACCCCTTTTAAATTTGTTCATTATATTGGTGGCCTAATGTCCAGAGTCAAATTCTGCGTGGGGACGTGACTCGACGTCGAGCAATGAATGATGCGCTGACTCGTATTTCATCCTTCTATTTTTTTCTGTCTTTTTTTTCCATCATATTAACCTTGTTTGTATAGTTGAAAATGGTGAAATTGTGCTATTAAATTTAAAATCCACACTCCCTCTATGGAAGATTTAGCTTTAGTCTTTCACAGAGGGAGTATGGGTTTCAAGTAGAATAGACAATTGGGTAATTTTCCTTTGAATTACTCACTCCCGTTGTGGAAGACATAGGTAAAGCAGGGGGGAGTAAAAATGATTACCCTCGCAATTCCACTTGAAAAACATACTCCCTCTGTGGAAGACTTTTCTTAAATCTTCCACAGGGGTACATATATGCCAGATAGAATAGCCCATTGGGCTGTTCAGTTAAAAATCCACACTACCACTGTGGAAGATTTTGGAAATATTTTACACAGAGGAGTATGAATTTCAAATGGAATGAAGCAATAAGCAGCTCTATTTGAATTTCACACACCCTCTGAGAAAGATTCAATCTGAATCTTCCACTGAGGGAGGGTGAGTTTCAAATGGAACTGCTAATGTGTTCATTCCATTTGAAATTCATACTCCCTCTGTGGAAGATATTTCCAAAATTTTCCACAGGGGTACATGTAGTGTGGATTTTAAATGGAATAGCCCATAGTCTGTCATGGGTGCCTAATCTTCAACTGGACTCAATGTGTTTAATCTGGGGAATTCTACTTGAAAAACATACTCCCTCTGTGAAGACTTTTCTTAAATCTTCCACAGGGGTAGTGTGTATATCAAATGTAATAGCCCATAGTCTGTCATGGGTGCCTAATCTTCAACTGGACTTGTGTGTGTTTAATATGGGGAATGTTTTAACACAAGCTCATAACGTGCATAGATCGTAATTGCCAAGTGAGTATTTATCCCATCTGTAAGACCGGTGACTACAGATGACAGACCTCAATTTTGTTATAAATATTTTGCTTGAAAAATTTCATAATTTTTCTTTTTTATGGTCATATTTGAAATTGATTTGTATTGATCGCAATTGGAAAGTGTATTTATGTGTATCTTGTCTGTAACGCCGGTGACTACAGATGACAGATCTCAATGATTCTTTAAAAATATTTTGCTGGAAAAATTTCATAATTTTTTCATTTTTATGGTCATATTTGAAATTGATTTGTACTGATCGCAATTGGAAAGTGTATTTATGTGTATCTCGTCTGTAACACCGGTGACTACAGATGACAGGCCACAATTTTTCCCGGGGGGGCCACTGGTCATTGACAAGGGGGTATCATGCGTGGCCAAAAATCACGTAAAAGGGTCTTTTTTCACGATCAGGCACTGTACGTCACGTATCGTGAATAGGGTGTCAAAAACATGGAAATTAGAGAGAAAAAGGGTATCTTTTCACAACAGATTTACGTATTTAGGGTCCGTCCAGACTCCAGTCCTTCATAAGTTTCATGTCCTTCATGTTTATCCCTAGACTTGACTGTGTAGTTCTCTGTTTAGTCTCTTTTGTAAGTCCATTGCCGACTTCGCCCAGCTGGCCCTGTTATTTTTCCATTAACCCATTCAATGCTACACAACTCTACAACATTCAATGGTGATGTACACATGCAGTACATGTACAATGTACATTGTACATGCACAGCACGTGTATACTCTGATTTTAAGAGTTTCAATTCTCCTTTATAAAGTCCAAAGTTTCTCATATTTCATTTAAAAATATTTTTACTATTATTTGAATTTTCTATCTTGTATTATGGATAAAAATAAAGATTTTCAAGCTAATTTTCATGTTGTATACAATTATTTAACCACAAATATCTACGGTAGAGGATTGATTGACTTGACCTGTGACCTATTATCCACAAAATAAATAAATAAAAACATGCATGTTATTATCGTCAAAAGCATCATATTTTTGTCAGAATTTTGTCACAATAAGTGATCTTGATTTTATTTAAAAAAACAAATTTTAAACTTTTGAATAAATTGTGAAAACATCAAATGAATATTAAAAGGTAAGATGGATATGGTGCAGAATTAAAATACGTTTTTGGATTGGTATCAAATTCTGCAGTCATACACGAATCCTGCAAGTCTTGGCTGAACTGATTGAGCACCATGCATCTCAGTTGCTATTTACCGACTTATTTTCATCCTAATACTTTATTCAACTTATGAAATAATACCACTATTATTCATCCGATTCCTTCCAGAAGTAGGCCTTAATTGTTGTCATTTTAAGCTTATAAAATAAATTATTAATATTATGCACTATCATAAAAAAAAATCTGACCACTATTTTATGAGTTTTGTCTCACTTTGTCTTGAAACATGATTTGTAGGTCTATAATAATATTTGGAGGATGGAGAATAAATTGTCGAAACTTTAATAGGGCCTACAAAATGATATAAAAACATTTCTTGACTTCTTTTCTCTTTTTTCTTTTCTTCATTGTTGTTTTTTCTTAGTTAGAGTTTTGTAAATTTTCTTTTCAGTTAATTCCTCTTAGGCTCTCTGATACTATAAATCAGCTTAAAATAATGTAACGTTTATTTTATAATTTTAAAATAGCTCATATTCTGCCCTGGTAGCACTTGAGAGCCATTCTGAGTTACTATTAAAGAAATCAATGAAAATGGAGCTTCAAGTCCCGGCTTCAAGTAGGCCTAGTAGGCCTATTAGGCCTACTTGCTTAGGGTGTCGAAAATATATGTTTTACTTGCTAAGGGGTTAAAAAACGCCAATACTTGTTTAGGGTAGGATATTACACTTGTTATACTTGTTTAGGGTGTATTTTCAGTCGTTGCACATACTTGTTTAGGGTGCTTTTTGAAACTCCATGGCCACGCATGATACCCCCTTGTCAATGACCAGTGGCCCCCCCGGGCAATTTTTTTAAAAATATTTTGCTGGAAAAATTTTGTAATTTTTCATTTTTATGGTCATATTTGAAATTGATTTGCACTGATCGCAATTGAAAAGTGTATTTATGCGTATCTCGTCTGTAACACCGGTGACTACAGATGACAGGCCACAATTTTTTTAAAAATATTTTGCTGGAAAAATGTTGTAATTTTTCATTTTTATTGTCATATTTGAAATTGATTTGCATTGATCCCAATTGGAAAGTGTGTATTTTTCTCATCTGTAAGACCGGTGACTAAAGATGACAGGCTGGAATATTTCTATATTTATAAATATTTTGCATTTTTATGGTTATATTTGGTAATCAGACAAAATGCATGAGCTCAAGCGTAGTATTGGTTCAGTATGGCTGTTGACTATAGTTCAAGTCAAAATTTGTTTATAAATATTTTGCTGTAAAAATGCCATAATTTGTCATTTTTATAATCACATTTGAAACTCGCAGACTAAAAGCCTTCAAATTGAGTAAAAACATGCCTAGTAAGTAAGTTCAGCCCAGAACATTTTTTATGAAATGTTGCCACAATAATTTCATAATTTATAACTTTATGGTCATATGTGGTGTGATTAAGCCAAATCAGGTCATATGTGGTGTGACGTGTGATCAAGCCAAATCAGCCTGAAGTCGGTCATATTCAATTTTCAGTTTCTTATTGGATTGAAACAGGCATTTGCAAAGCTACATTTTGCAGCAAACACCATTGTATTTAGGCAACCAGTTCAAAAGATATGAGCAGTTAAAGAATTTCCAAAACAATAAGAAACAAAAGGAAATATTTTCTTTGTTTGGATGTATCTTAAAATCAATATTTCCGACTTCTGACTGATCTTGCTTGATCACAACATATGTGCAGACAAAACGCATTGAAATGACTACAATCATGCCTAAGCAACATGCCGGATTATTTTATGAAAAATCTTATGAAATGTAGTCGTAAAATTTCACAATTTATCATTTTTATAGTCATAATTTGAAATATGCAGACAAAATGCATTGAAATGAGTACAAACATGCCAAGTAACAGCCACAAATTTATTGATAAAATGTTACCATAAAATATCAAAATGTGCTTTAGTTGGCGCATACAAAATTTGTTTTATGAGTACTAACATGACTAGTATTGGTTCAGTGATTCCCGAGATAAATGGTGTCAGATTTCAATAGTATCATTAAATGGGTTAACTTTGTAGCGCAGGAAAGTAATAGCCACTTGTATGAAGTCAGGAAAAAAAATCTATAATGATAGCAGCAAAACTTGTGTTGAAATTACAATGTTGTCAGCATGTATAGCACTGGTCATGTGGAAATGCTCATAAGGAGTGGAGGAGGGGGCCCCTCGAAAGATTCAGCCTGTCAGTGCGCTAACGACTAGGGTCTGCCATCGTTGATTGGTCACATAATGGCGAGAGTATCTACGCTGGCGTGAGAGTCGTCATTTGACGGATATGTCCAAATATAATCAGGCCGTATGTCTGGGGGGAGGGAATATGGGGTAAGCGTGTTATGTCAGGTGCAATTAAGTGACCAGGGTATTGAGAAAGGGGGAATGGATGGATGGATGGTCGCGGGCTCTATATAAGAACTGTCATAATGATTAAATTTTATTTCTTTGCAAAGCGCAGAGTCAAGAGTGTCTTTTTTCCTTGAGATGTTGCATGGACAGTGAAAACATTGTTTTGTTGTATGTGTGACAGATGCTTGCAAATGAAAGTGGTGTGCAAAATTTCAAGGAGTTTTGAAAAATCAGGAAAATCAGGGAATACTATGGACAAAGACTTAATGAATCAAATAGGACTTAGTCAATGAATTGATGACCTGTAAATCAATCAATCAATAAATCAATCCATTGAGTCATTGATCAGCAATCAATCATTCAGCGTTACAATTAAATGTTCAGTCTTGAGAATGAGGGACGTGAACAGTATTATTTTGGATTTCATTTTTGTAATTTAGTTTTGGACCAATTTAAACTGTTGGACATGTAAAGTTCATGATATGAATCACCCATGATATTATACGTATACTATTCAGGATCTTGAAAACCGAAAATGTGAATTATTATACTAATTACTACTAACTTCATTGTTAGGTTTCGGATACTTCAAATGCTGAACAGAAATAACATTGTAAGCCAACCATCACCAGAAGTCGTATGTAGATCATTAGACACTAAAACAATCTTTGGAGCAAAAAAAAACCACAAACACATTTCCATTCAGTATAATTACAGTAAACCTACCGCCCGTCATTAATTTTATGGTTATTTAGGCGTAGCTTTGCAGAGAAATGGTTAACATATTTGGTCAAAATATCAGTTGAAATGAAATGATAGTGTTTACCTCAGGGTCTTAGGCAGCCAGCCACCCGTCCACCTGTCATTCTGGATGGGCAGTATTCCCAAAATAATAATTGAATAATTAAGTTCTATGAACTCAAAACAAGACCAGACTAATAAATCAAGACTATGGCAATATGAACTGAACTGATTGAACACCCCAAAAGAGTGCAGAGGTCTACACTCTTAGAAATAATTGTTCGAACACTTTGAAGGCCTTATTGAAAATGGTCCCCCCTTCTACCCCCGTACAATGTTGGCATGCCCAATATGCTCATCTTCACCATATCTTCTTCCAACATTGTTTGGTGGGGAAAGGGGAGGGGGTATGCTAAAGATGAACATTGAGAGAATTCTATTATAATCCTTAGTTTCAAGTGACTCATATAGCATGCGCACTAAGAAGAATATGGGAATTACAGTGGGTGTTCGAACACATTTTTTCCGGGATAGTAGTTTATTTTTTTCATGGTCAAATTTTGGACAGGGAGTCTTGGTGAAAATGACCGGCACTTGTCAAAATTTGGCTATTCCAGTTGAAATCCACACACCCCCTATGGAAGACATGACCTTAAATCTTCCATACAGGGTGTATGAATTTCAAACGGGGTTACCTAAATGGATGGCTCCATTTGAAATCTACAACCCCTGTGTGGGAGATTAAGGTCATGTCTTCCATAGGGGTATGGATTTCAACTTAAATAAATCCGCACACGGAGTGTGAATTTCAAACGGGGTCACCCGAATGGATGGCTCCATTTGAAATCTACAACCCCTGTGTGGGAGATTAAGGTCATGTCTTCCACAGGGGTATAGATTTCAATCAAGCGTCCACACAGGGAGTGTGAATTTCAAATGGAGTTACCTAAATGGGTGGCTCCATTTGAAATCTACATCCCCTGTGTGGGAGATTAAGGTCATTTCTTCCATAGGGGGTATGGATTTCAACTGAAATCGTCCACACAGGGAGTGTGAATTTCAAACAGGGTTACCCAAATGGATGGCTCCATTTGAAATCTACAACCCCTGTGTGGGAGATTAAGGTCATGTGTCTTCCATAAGGGGTGTGGATTTCAACAGGAATAGCCCAATACTGGCTAAGACCGTAGTGCACCTTTAACATGGTGTAGAGCAATGAGAAATCGGGTACATCATTGATCAGGGTATATGATGAGGGAACTGACACTCGTCTCATTTCATGCATGAACCTTTTATTGGATACACACTCAATTCCTTCCCATCTAGGACAATTCAAGTTGTATTGAACACCGCGTTCAAATGCCAGCGCTTCCGACAGCTGAACCCAGTATTCTGATCCTGTGTAATACATGTAGTTGTAGTAAGCTTGCAGTCGTTGCTAGTCTTTGACCACAATACAAATATATCACTGCACAGTAGTAGTATACTGTTAAAATTCTAATGACTTTTTCCTTATTATACACTACCACTGCACCAGGGGTAGCCCTAACTTGCGCCATGGGGTCATATACACGTTCTTTTGGCTTTTGGCACACAAAATTACCATCTAGAGGTTTGTAAAGGTTCAATTGACCCCTTTATTTCTATTGTTTTGGATCCATAGTTTCACAAAATTTGACATTTTTGACCCCTTGTTTGAAACCTAGTGCTACCCCTGCGCTGCACTGATGCCGACTTTTAAACAGAATTGCAGTTCTGCCAACAAAAATGCATTTATAAATGACACAGACACTTTCTTTTGAGGTATTTTCGAATCAGTGTTAAATTACAATATCTAAAAGCTCCATTTTGATTGGCAGCTGATTATGTAATTAACCAATCAGAGGCACTGTTACAAAGGCAGTAGTGCCCATGGGATTAACAGTGTAACCTGAGAGAAATGTGAGAAATCAATAAGCCAAATCGGCATTGGAAGTTTGCAATGCATTGTAGGACAGTTTTTGCAGTTTTGGGACACTTTGTCCTTTGACCTTTCAGAAAATTCAGAAATATTGGGTTTTGTACATACAAAATATAATCTAAAATGTTTAACAATAATTAAAACAAATATAAAAAATATAAGTATTTTATAAATTAATTATTTAGTATTTTTAATGATCAACATTATGACATAATGACAATAATAAGAAAATTAATAATAATTACGTAAATTTTCCTGATATGTCAGAGGTCAAAGTGTCCCAAAACTGCTCTCAAAAACCGGAAGTTAGAATGGCGATTGGGCTTATTTACCCATTCCAAGCTTACCTTGTTGGTTTCAGTGCGAAGTTCCATCTCCTTTAGAAGCGAGGTAGTGTGGTAACGTCAAGCGTGCTCGGCTCGGTATCACCTTATCTCTGACCCTTAAAAGGGGTCCGTGTACTGGGCAATCCCCCATGTGGCTATGTCCGCAGTCCTCACACCCTATACGAAGAACAATGATAATGACAGATTGATAATTTAAGGCAGGTCGGAGGGGAGCATAACATATAGCGCTGTTTGAGACAAATATTGCTGACACGCAAGAGAATAGTATGTAGCAGCGTTGGCCGTAGCCGGTATCGTGGAGCAAAATGCTACTCATTTTTGGTCAATTTTTGAAATGTGTAGCAATTTTATGCCATAAATGTAACAAAAATCAAGCTGGGCCTGATAATGCTACGCATAAAAAATGTCTTATGTCCAACGCTGAGTACAGGTTTTATAAAGGAGATCCTTAAAGGTTTGATATAAGGGGTGTAATTTTCACCCCATGTGCATGATTATTTTCAAAGCGGGGTGCCTGAAACTGTCTTTTTGATACATATTATTGACCTTAACCCTCGATGGACCAAACCAGGTAAACAAACAAACCCAAAACCTCAACATTGGAAAAGTATCTCAAAACTTGTCCAGTCCAGGAACAAATTTTCAAAAGTATTTTAATATGTGCAGTGACACTGTCTCACATCTTCCTTCATATCTTGGGTAATGGGCCATTCCAGTTCAAATCTCCCACCCAGGGGGAGCAGATTTCAAATAACCCCATTTGAAATTCACACTCCCTGTATGAAAGATTAAGGTCATGTCTTCCATGGGGTGTATGGATTTAACTCGAATAGCTAGCCCAATAAATGACACACTTAATGTTTAGTGTCCTATTGAGAAGGGGGTGGAGACATTTCCAGAGGAATAGCCAAACATTACTAACCCACAGATATGAACAAAGTAACTCTCAAAACTTGTCCAGTTCAGTCAAGTATTCCAAAGTAGTGACAGTGTCTTGCTTTTGCTTACACAAGTATCGCAAATATGCTCATCTGTAATGGCACAGTTTTTTTCTTCCCAATATGTTTGCTCATAAACAGAATAACCTTAGAATGTGTTGGGTACAAAAACTCATACTCCACAACTTGAGGTCAAATTTGAGAGCTATGGAGGTTAATGGTCTGTGTGCTAGTCATAGGCTTCAACATAATAAAAATTCCTTTAAAAAAAGAACGGGGCGCCCGATGTGAGCTCGGACGTGATATGGTGAATTCCATGGTGTGTAGATTTGGTTTTATAATGACTTTTTTTAGGGAAGAGTAGAAGATGATCAAATGTAAAAGAAATGTGTTTGATTGGGGAAGGTGTATGACAGGACTGTTTTGGATGAAATAAATTGGAATGAAGCTTTCGTGTCGATTTGCTATTATGAGTTGTTTTGGGGGCCTATTTTGTAGTGAGGATATTGCGTTGGATAAGTTTTGAGATATCCAGATAAATTGATGTATCAAGAGCTATCTCAAGAACCACTGAACCAATACTATACCATTTTTCACCCTAATGTGGCAGTGACGTCAGCGTGCCTCGAATCGCTAGCATTTGCTCAAAGCGCTGGTGTAAACATGCACACACTTAGAGACGCCCGCATAAATGCGTGAACAAAACAGCTGCATCAATGTGTTGAAGTCACTGCCACCTTAGTGAAAAATGGTATAGGCTTGCTCATACTCATTTTAATGCATTTTTCATGCCGATTCCATATACGGCAGATTTACAATTCTGAAATTGTTTAAATTTCAAAAAAATTTGAAACTTATCATCTGCAGCCAAGACCTGCATAGAGAGGATTGATAAAGTTCTATAGAACCAATACTAGGCTTGTTTGTACTCATTTTAATGCATTTTTCACACTGTGCTTCCAAATACGGTAATGAAAATTTACAATTTTGTTGAATTTCTGAACAAAATTGAAACTTGTCGTCTGCAGTCCACACACGCGCGAAGAGAGTTAATGAACTTTGACACTGGAGATGAGAGTGTTTTTGTTGCTAGTGATATCTAGGGTAATAATAGGACACTTATTCAGTGCCCCAGTGAGAAATGTCATTTCTTCTGTTTACTCTGATTTACTTTGCCAAATTGGTCAGTAATTTGTGTCATACTATAGACATGGACATTTAGATAATCATTTTACTTTCCGCAGTGTCAACATATAGATCCACTCCAGTCATGTCTCATTACTCGTTATCGTTGGACGAGGGAATTGTTGCCGTGGCGACGCGTTGTTTGGTTGTTTGCGGATCGACGGATTGACCATTAGGGATGATTAGTGCACAAACGATTTTGTCGTAACTTGTGCTTTGATAATAATGTTGAAAAGTAAATAACATGATTGTTTCTAAATTGAGAGACACGCTGTAAACAATTGGGGCAAGTCACAATAAAAACTGTTCAAAGTCTTTTGTAATTGGTCAACACTTTGAACTGGTATTAGAATATTGAAGTCACTTTGTGTCATGTGAAGTATTTGATCTACTCTAGAAATAGCCCCGTTTGTAAACCACGATGTGACTCTCCTCGAATAGTGAACACTATTGTTGGAATATATCTTGGCTCATCTTCACAGGTATCAGAGTCCAGCACAGAGCCTCAGTGGCATCCCCCTCCCCTGAAAATGATCAGGGACAAGGAACAAAATGGGGACGGTAAGGAGCACAATGTCCTTAAAATGACCAAAAATGGGACAAGAAATTGACAAATGGGGACAAAAATCTGGCCTGTGCTAATCCATTTTTGATTCCAGACAAATACAGCACTTACTTTACTGAGTTAAAAAAAATGCATATAGTTTTCGTATGGTACACAGGACCACCATTTTACGTGACTCTCCAAACCGCGACATGCCATGCACCCACTGTGGTGTCTGCACATTTAGGGCCACAATGAATGGAAGAGGAGAACTAAGAAAGCTCATGATCTTACAACCTTCCGACCGATAACCTAGCGGCACTAAACTACACAACCGTCGACCACCCTCTACATCGCTGGCTGTACTGTCTACGGCACTTACAGTTAGCAATCGTTATGGTATAGACAAACAAATCATATTATTTCATACTTATTTTTAATAATTAACACTTTCCCAAAACCATTTATCTAATTTGACCCAAAATAATACCTTTTGATACAGACAATGCCTTTGTGAAGAGCAGGTTGATTATTATGTTCATAACCATGTTTAACCATGTTACCAGACATAACAAAATGTTGTTGTAATTATCTCATATCCCATCTCACTCGGCCTAATGAGGTATGATGAAGGTGTTACAGATGATCCCATTATTTTTTCCCTTTTAATATGTGTCAGGATTTATGGTCAAACATGCTTCCAATTCCAAATATTTTTCTGTCAAATCATGGGGGGGGGGGCAGGTAAAATTGGGATAGAAAGAATGACAATTTTTCTGTTATATCCAAAGACTGCTCTCTACTGCTCTCCTTAAATCTGATATAGGAGAGTGATTTTTAGCTCTACTTAGCTAGCTGACCATTCTCTCCTTATATTCTATAGTATACAAATATTGATTGCTATGAGGGGCATGGTTAAGATTATAGGCCCAAGGTGATCTCAAAACCATGCGCCGAGGGTCATAGCATGGTTTTGAGATCACCACGGGCCTATAAACTAAAACATGTCCCGAATATAGCAGTCAATATTTGTTTTATATACCGAATGGATACGTGGATGCTGTGACTGCGCAGTTTGATCGGGACACACGTGACCGGTCCATAGTTCATTTGTTATTCAATGACTGCACTTTCAACCAATCAGATTCCTTTATGACAGGAATCTACCAAATCTATATATATGAGGTATCCGGGTGAGGTATATAATAAATGCTTAAACAGCTCTCCTTGAAGGTTCCAGAAGAACTCTTTAATGCCTTCCTGAATGGAATTGAACACAAAGGCTTACACACCTGCCTAGGCTAGGCAGCTATAAATTGCTGGCGCACACACACTACAGGCTGGTTAGGGCTCATATTGAAATTCCCTTAGACAGGAAGGTGTGGGCCATCCTGCAGCTTTCCTGTGCTAGCCTTCTTTTGTTAAAATCCTGTGTGATTAGAACACTGCGATTGGCCACTTAAATTAGGAGCACGCTTTTCTGGGTTGTGCGATGAGTCATAGTCAGTTTGTTTTCTTCCCATTCGTCATGGACCACTTCAAAAGGCAGGGTGTATCACTGATGCATATAATCCATCCGTTTTAGGACCAAGCTTTCCTAAGGCGCGCGCTTAGCGAGGGGAATCCTGCCTTCTTTCTGTGTGAAAACGTGGTAGGGTATTTCAATATGAGCCCTTACACACTTGCCTTAGGGCAGCTATAATTGCTGGTACACATTACAGGCTGGTTAAAAGCCTGCCTAAAAGGCAGCTATAATTGCTGGTACACATACAGTACAGACTGGTTACATGTGTGCCTAAAGGGCAGCTTTATTTCTAGTACACATACAATATATCGTTATTCCTGTTACACAGTGATATGTTTTCACAATTATCATCACTATACCCATTCCCCCTATATCTGTGATTGATACACATAGCTTACTGGGCAATTACCATTAATCATAGACCACTAATTTGATTTCGCTTGCACGACTGACCGACCGATTGCGATATATAGCTACATTAAAATGTGCTAGAGCTGCTCAGCCGCGGAATATCCCCAACAAACGTACGGATGAAAAGTGTGTGTCATAAATGGCTGTGTAAATATGAAATATGTACGGTTGAATTTCAGAGGATAGGCAGGTGTGCCAACTTACAAGTAGTCCGACTTTGCACGACCCTTTTTTTTTTTGCTGTTCATCTCTTCATATCGATCTGCTGGGCTATTCTAGTTGAAATCCATACACCCCTATGGAAGACACTTAACCTCCCAAACAGGGAGTGTTAATTCCAAATGGGGATACTTCAAGGGTTGATGGCTCCATTTGAAATCTTCACTCCCTGTGTGTGCAATTAAAAGGTCAGGTTTTCCAAGGAGAGACATAACTTCCCTGGTTACAATAAAACATGCATCCCTTTTCACTTGTTCTTTGACACTCATACAGTGCATTTTTCACTTGCACCTACCCTAGATACTCCTGATTTCTTTGACACTCATACAGTGTATTTTTCACTTGCACCTACCCCTATACTCCTGATAACTCTGACAAATCATCCCCATCAATCATTCAGCTGGGTGTGGATTGTGGAGCTGTCAAAGCAGCACAAACACATACCTGCATTAACAGCCCAGGATGTCGCATAGCCAGGGGGTGCCTTAAGCTATCTTACCCCATTCTTGCTCCCCCAGATGCTGATCACTTCTGATTTTTTGCCATTTTATTGCTCATCTGAATCATCATATTGCCCCTTAAAATGTGCCTGCCCCCCCCCCTCACCCTTAAAAAATACTCCTGAGTCCAGGGATAAGTACCTCCAGTCCTTTACCCCCTTTCTGGACCACCTCATTTCTGGACCACTCATCAGGTGCTGTTTATGGTGTGGGCTATTCCGGATGAATCCATACAGCCCCAGACATGACCTAAATCTCCCACACAGGGGGTGTACATTTTAAATGGAGTCACCCATTCAGGTAAGTTGTTTGAATTTCATACTTACTCCCTGTGACGGGAAGATCGAGGTCATGTGACATCTTATAGGGGTGTATGGATTTCAACTGGAATTGCCTAATCAGATGAACTCGTCAGGTGCTGTACCACGTTAAGATGGTCCCATAACTTGTACATCAATTTATGAATTCTACAGCAATGTGCATCAATTTTATGTTATGAATTGTACGTAAATCCTAGGAAAATAGTTCCACTCGCTATGACTAACTTTGCACTGAGTGCCACCGATTTCGCAAGGGCAGGACTAGAAATTAACTTAGCGCGGCTTATGCCGTTGACATGGTATTTATTCTGAAAACAAGAATTTGACCATGTGTACATGGCCGGCAACATTCAGTTCTGAATATATAAGATTGACCATGTGCAGCAAGGCTTAGATTCTGAGTAGGGTATACTTACAATACGATTGCATGGCCGTGTATAATGTCATGTAATACAATTGTACATACCGAGATCTGGCAGTTGTTTCTCTGTTTGCCTGCCTGTTTGCCTGCCAAGTTTTTTCATTTATTGATCGCTCAATCATATATTTATTAGTATTTATTTTGTTTAATTAATTTCTTGCAGTATAAGAAAGCAAAATTAAGATATATCGTCAATATACAGCGCTCATTGGCAGCGTTGGCCATAGCCAGTATCGCAGAGCAAAATGCTACTCAATTTTGATCACTTTGCTACACAATTTTGGAAATGTGTAGCTATTTTATGCCATAGACTTCAGTGAAGTGTGCAAATGTAACAAAAATCAAGTAGTGCAAGCTGATAATGCTATGCATAAAAAATGTCTTATGTCCAACACTGCTCCTTGGAGGACAAATATAACCCCCAAATCCTGGAGGACTAACCCTAACCCTACATAATACTCCATAAACGATATTGACAATATTTCAATTTTGCAAATAAAGACCTTCATTTTTTCTACATGGTAGTGATAGCCACATTATGAGTAATAAATGGCTCCTGGTTAATCCCAAGTCAGGCCCCTGGTTCACTCCAAATCTTGGTGAACCAGGGGCCACTTTTCTGCCAAAGTGGCCCCTGGTTCAAGCTCTCTTATTTTCACCCCTGCTCTTATGTTTCTATGAGTATGACTTTCCTAGATATTTTTCTTCAAGCACACTTTTAACTTAAATAGTTAAAAAGTCATAATTGGCAATTGATAAAAGCATTTCAAGTTATAATAACCAATCAGAAATACTGTTCGATAACCAGTAGTGTCCAGGGTGTAAATTTGACCTGGATTTAGTCATATTTGACATGAATTCTATTTAAATTTGACTAGAAAATCATCTAATCTTATTTTTAATAAGAATCTAGACAAAATAGAATTTTATATATACTGTTTTTAATAACAAACCATCCCTACACCATTCAAATCTTAACCCCATGAGAACTACCTGCCCATCTAAAATTGCCTCTGATTGGTCAATTACATGATATTTTCACTCTAATTACCAATTTGCAAATATACATGAATAATTCACCCCAATTTTTGTGCGTGGTGAAATTATTCTAACAATGTTGCTGATTGGGCCAATTGATAATGAAAACTTCTTTTTGGCCAATCGGCAGGTAGTTCTCATGGGGTTAACCTTTATAGTTTGCCTTCCAGATTCTTTCTAAACCACAATTCCTTCAAACTGATTTCTCTCATCTGTCACACCTAATTTTCTTCTAAAGCACAATTTCTACAACTTGTTTCTAGAAGTTTCCCTCCTGTCTCCCTCAATTTTCTCCCTGCCATGATTCCTACATCTCAATTGTACAAACGTTACTTGTGTCTCCACCAATTTTCTCCTAAACCTGCTCACACCGCCTATGTGGATTCCCAGAAGAAATTCCCAGAAATTGGCCTGATTATAAACAGTTGAAACATTCTTGCAGGATGTGCCCATCATGAACATTGGTAAACTACACTACCCCCAATAATTGCAGATATCAAAGGAAAACTTACTACATAAACACCATTTCATTCAGTTGTAACAATTCACCTAAAATTCTGGTTGAATCAAGTTATTTGGACTCATTTTTAAACTCAGTAAAGTGAAGTCATTTGAGTCACTGAACAAGTTCAATGTGGTCGAGTCACAGTCCCTAAAGTCAGTTACCTCATTTTACCTCTACAGGAACCATTACAGAAGCTTTAGGACACTCTGAGGAAATATTTTGGATCTCTGAAAGACATTTTGAACCTTTTTCCATTCTCCACAGGGCTCTAAATTTTTAAGAACCTTGATGGTTGAATATGGAGGTTTTCAAATACCTTCAAAAGGGTTCCTGAAAATTTAATAACCTTTCGTAGAAAAAACATTAAAGGTTCAACATGAGTTTCAAGGAACCGATAAAGGTTCTTCAGAGAGCCCTAAGATCCTTTTATGGTTCTTTCTAAAAACCATCAAGGGTTCTCCTGAAAGGACAAAAATGGTTCATTTTAAAACTTTCTTTTTTTAAGAGTGTAGCCACAAGTCTTGATTTAGCATCTTAACTTGGGCACCCTACTCCCCCCTCCACCCCACCTCCTTTTATATTTTCCACAATATGTTTTGAAAGAAGAAAACTGAAGATTCCAGGATACTGGTAGTAGGTGTGGCTTGTACAATGTAGCTAAAAACATCTAGAAACATTTCATACTGCAAAGTAAAAACACTTGAGTGCAGAAACAAACTTAGGAATGCTCACTAGCGGTGTGTAGCCCACCATTCCTACAGCTCATATCTGAAAATAAAGTCAATTGATCTATAGGGAAATGCTACCAGGAAGTCTAAAATTGTATTTTCTATTTTTGTCACTGATATTTAATGAGAAGTTATATGATCAAAGAGAGCACAAGAAAATAAAACTTTTGAAACTTTAGTATTATGGTCATGTGCAGAGACTCAGAGTCATATGCACTGCACATGATCATCCACAATTATTATTTCAAAAATCATGAGCACTAAATGTTAACTTGGAAAGATATTTTGACGACAACTCTGTAGTTCAAATGTTCCCTTAGCGAACTTACTTTGGTTTTCGGAGAAACAACACTCGAGAACTTTCGGACTAGCAACCCTTCGGACTAGAGAGAAGTCACAGATATTTCAAGCAGGGGTAGAAATAAGGGACCATTTCCTGATAGCCATCCGGGCTATCTAGCCATTTTTCTGATAGCCCTGAAGGAAATTCAATAGCCCTGAAAAAGACATTGTTTTCGCACAATTGAAACCAATCGTTTGTTCAAATATTCAGTTATTAGTGAGTATACCCTTACCCCCCATAATCAGGGGTAGCACTAGGTTTTAAAACCAGGGGTTCTCAGAACCCCTGCACCCCCTGAAAGTGTTAAAAATATGCGCTCAAATCCTAAAATGAAGGGTTCTTAATCTCAAATCTGTCAAGTATTGAATGTACCGTTTTAATTAATTGGTATCAGATTTTGTGATTTTGGTTACAATGATGTGTTACCGGTATAGATTCATGGTATAAATAGTTAAAGCCCGGCAAAAAATGTGATCTCGCTTTTCACGCCACGATTCTCGCCTGTAACCAACTATCTCGCTTTTTAAGAAAGTTCCCAAGCAGTTTACTTACTATAAAAGTGTTGCTTTATGCCATAAAAGTTCACCGAATTCCACAAAATGCAGTAAACTTCGGCAAAGTGCAGAATTCAACACCATTGGCACCACATGGAACCCATGCATTTCTCAATAAAAAATGACATTTCATTGTAAATGAGTTCAAGTTTAGGCCAAATATTATGATATTTATTGAATTACGGGAGTATGATGATTTGATGACTATAAAACATAATTCAAGGGCAACTTTTTGTCATTTTTTTTGTTCTGCGGCCGATCATTGTGTCTTATTCATGTATTTCACCGATGGCATATCTCTACACACCACCCACAAAGCATTTCTTTCCGATCCCTAGAATTAGAAAATTTTCCAACTCATGTACGTGTCATCATTCAGCACTGCAATAAGCAGTGGTTCTAGACAATATCGCAATCTGTGTAATTATGCCGGCGGAGTGTATTTTATTTCTATTTTTAAATTATGTTACAATGCTACAGTGACTTCACTTCAACAAATGTCGTTACATTGCATTTTATGTTACATAATTTCTGGACAGGCCGTAAATATTGGAGATCAAGCTTTTATTTTTCTTTCACATGTTTTCATTTTTTCTCTGCAAGCATGAAAACCCCTGTAGTTGACGGGCTACATGGAGATAAAACCCAATAGCCCGACAGAAAACCTAATAGCCATGGCTATCGGGCTATCGCTTATTTCGACCCCTGTTTCAAGCATATAAATGTAGAAAAGAAACTGGAGATGAAATCTCTATCATGCAATTCCAGTTGAAATCCATACACCCCCCCCCTTAATGGAGGACATGATATAATCTTCTACACAAGGAGTGTGACTTTGAAATGGGGTTACCTGAATGGGTAACCCCATTTACAATCTACATCCCCTGTATGGGAGATTAAGGGCATGTCTTCCAGAGGGGGTTAGGGTGTTTGTGGATTTAAAATGGAATAGCTCATTTGTCATGTGACAAATGATCATAATTATTCACAAAGCATTTACCTGAATTCCATGCAAGGGACAACCTATACGTGTATGTATACCGGTACATAAAAGGTAGTTTTATTTTGTAAATTAAATGAAGATTAAAATTAAATACACCAAGATATAAAAGGTAGTTGTTTCAAGAGTTAGTTAGTCATATTCTGCTTACAACTCCTCATGAAACAAAATAAAAGTTGTGAAATAATATTTGTCAATTTCTTATAAGGAGCTTGAGTTGACTCAGGCTGTGTGTGTGGGACAATAGATGTGCATGCTCTAGCTCCCCAGGTCCAGCTCCTGCACAAATGTAGGTATTTACATGTAAAACAAGCTGGGCAACAGGGCAAAAAGCTGTTCACCTGCAGACACTGACACTTCAGGTCCTGATCCTGGCTGCAACGGTTATTCTAAATAAAGGCTCATTAGGGTACTGTGCCTGCCTGTATAGAGCTGAATTCCTGAATGATTCAAATTATTGGGCCACTTTTGAAAATGACTCTGTAAAAGTCAAAAGACAATAAGCTCTCATGTAATTACACTAATCTGTCTTTTTCAAAACTTTGGGTGGAAGGGTCCAAACTATGATTCAAACCAACCATTTCTCCCACATTTTTAAAATTTAAACAGAACAAAGTAAAGAGGCCGGAAAACTTTTTCTACTTGTCTCCTTTATTATTTGCGACGGCGAACCTGGTGAAAATTATGTTTATAAATATAAATCCTGTCGATCATGCCATTGTTTTTCCATAGAACAAAGTAATGCACTTTTTCCTCATGTTTCATCAGCGTCTCGCAGCAATAATCATTACCACATGAGCCACTTTATTTTACAGGAATGGTGTGAGACGAGATGTGAACTAGAAGTTGTCCGATCTCGATACCAAGGGGTTACAGAAAGAAAACCTTATTCTGCAATAGCGGCCAGGTGTCATAAGTATGTTGACATGTGTACAATCACACCACTCCACGCCATACATAAATTCTCCCAGTCACATTTCCCCAATATGAAATTTACAAAAAGTTAAATTTTAATATTACTTTTATTAAAGATTGGCAGAGGCGGGGTTCGAACTCACGGCGGACCACGCCGCTTTGGATATGCTCTATGAGCCCAGCGCCTTAGACCACTCGCCCACTTGTCTTGATGGAATCCATTTGAAACTTATTTGAAGATATAATCGCAACTTCAATATAGGCCTACCACGTGACAAGCAAAAAGCAGAAAAGCGTACCATATTTTGGAATTTTATTTGCCTAAAAACATTAATGTGTATTAATAGCGCTCAATTGTTGTTAATCCGACAATAATAAATGATAAATGCTTGGCGTCTATATGGACAATACATTATATCGATTTTGACATGTGCTCGCGACGGTGTCAGTACATTAGCATGGTCAGTAAAATACTATAGAGGAACCTACCATTTTTCTTGTATACACGTTCGATGTTTTTATCAATTACATAAAAATCCATTTTAGACCCCAAATGTTTCTTCGAAATAAAAGATTAGAATACCATAAAAGCGAAACAGTAATCTTTTTACCGGGTCTAATGTTATTTATACATAGAATTTTTAACGTTTTTTTCTGTCCTTATTCTTGCTCAATTAAAAAATATTTTGGCGTATATAAAATTGAAATAAAATTCTCTGCCTCATAAACGACCTCAAATATGCCACAATTGGGTATCACGAATAGTTATATATGATGTGCAGTTAATATTCATATTTTCTTTTATACAGAGGATGCTTCATTTTTGACAGGAAAAATATTTTCTTGAAAACCCTCTCACTCGGTTATTTCAAAACAGTAACCACGCTTCCCTAGAATGTGCAATAATTTAGCATTAAAATTTTTCTTATTCTAACAGCAAGCGTTTCTAGAATGAATTATGGCGAAATGTGGTGTAGTGTACAATATACATAGAAATTGTAAAATGTGTACCTGGCAGCTATTGCAGATAGGGCATTCTTGTTAATATATTAACAACTCAATTTGGCAATAGCTGCCATGTGTCATATTTTTAGATACAAGTACAATACAGAATGCAGAAATTGTAAAATGTGTACCTGGCAGCTATTGCAGATATCCCCTTCTTGCATTAACGACTCAATTTTGATTACAGGAATGGTGTGAGACGAGGGGTGAAGTAGAACTTGTCCGAGCTTGATATAGATCTCATATTTGTGATATATTTGTTGATTACCAGATGCCCAGTCAAAAACAATTGAAGAAGCAACAGCCCTTAACATGTATACATCAGTATCACATTCATGATGTCCTTATCTCTGCCAGTAGTAGTACAGCCACCATGTAGAAGCACATACCGTAGAGCACAATATTTAACTTTTTGAGCAGCACATTTCAAGAAATGAAACGAACCATAATTTTTTATTTTTTGTGGCATGTAATTCTTGCAAAATGGATTTTCTTTTAAAGCCATATTATAACATTTGTTGAGGAGGACGCCCTTAATTTTTTTTTTAATTCTGGTTTTTACACGATTGTAATGTACTTTAGTCAATAAAGATACTCTGCAAAAATCAAGACTTTAGGTGTTGTAGATTTTGAGTAAAACGCATGAACCGTCGTTTTATTATTACGATGGAATATAATCAAGCACGTATGCACTATACATACACGGCGTGCGGGATACACATACACACCCCCCAGAGGATCGTACCGTATTACAACCGCGGGAGTAACATGCATTGGTGTTAGTAGTAAATTAGTATAAATTAGTGAAGTTGTATGCTTTACCTCACTTGTTCGGCTCAAAATTAAAAGAGGACATATCTGACATTTTATGGAATACTATTCTATTTTTACAGAAATGTTATAATATGGCTTTAACTTAAGCCTGATATTGTAACATTTGCTGAGGAGGATACCCTCAATATTTTTCCCAAGTTCTATTTTCTACATGATTGTAATGTACCGGTACTTAAAAACTAACATTCCCTGCAAAAATCAAGACTTTAAAGTGCTGTAGTTTTGTCAAAATCTGAGATTTTGAATAAAGCACAGGAACCGTCATTTTTTCTCTCTCAATATTTTCATATGCCAGTTTGCTCGAGCCCCAATCACGCCATTTAAATTATAATTTCTCGGGCTTGCATCGTTTATTTTCCGATCCTCGCATATATTAATTTGTGTTTCGCATTGTCTTATGCCCTGCCAGGGTGAAGCATATAGGCCACCTCCTTCTTCATTATTCAATTATTACGATGGAAAGATAAGTCTAATGGGTACTCGTTGATTATAACACACGGCATGCGGGAAAGTAATACCCTGTACACACATCAAAGGACTGTGCCGTAGCATGACCGACGGAGTGATACGCATTCACGACATTGGCTTTTTGATTTGGTACTGTCCTACCCAAATCAAAATTTAGAAACCCCTTCCCTACCCCGAATCAGTCCAATCCAGAAATTGACATACCAAACAAAAGAAATTGAAACTTCAACTGGTGTAGTAATCTAATTTAAAAAGTTGAAAAGACTATAAAAGATTTGTCTTCTGACACAGACAGGAACTTCCTGTCAAGTGTTTTAGAATCTTGGAAGTTGCTAAACAATGCTTGATACACAAGGTATGTTCACACAGATCCGTGATTTGAGTGTTTTAGAATCTCAGAAACTGCTAGACAATGTTTGATGCACAAGGTATGTTCACACAGATCCAGAATTCATAATAAAATTGTTTTAGAATCTTGGAAGTTGCTAGACAATGCTTGATACACAAGGTATGTTCACACAGATCCGGAATTTATATTGAGTGTTTTAGAATCTTAGGCGTTGGTAGACAATGCTTTCATGGACTAACTATATATAGAGCACGTAGTGCGATGGACTTGAAACTCCGTTCTTTTATTATCAATGGTATTTAGTTTTCAAAATTTGACTTGCAAATCTGCAAATCCTTGTGGTCAACACAAATAAAGTGGTCAGTGGTCAGTCAGGGTTACCAAACCTGTGATTCAGCAGCCCAAGTGGGCTACTTTTGAAGATTTACTCCACTACTTTCATCAGGGACTGTCTTTAGGAATATGCAGGAGAGCATTAAATAGCTTGTCTGGAGCGTTCAAGAACTGTTTAGAGCATCTACAATAGAATGTAAGGAGAGAATGGCCAACTAAGGAGAGCTAAAATCACTCTCCTCTATCAGATTTAAGGAGAGCAGTAGAGAGTGATTGCTCTAGCTTGCTCTCCTCAAAGGTAGTCCCCAATTCCATCTGTTTCCTATCCCACAGAAATAAAGAGTTGGGTGACTTTTCGATATTGGCCCCAGCAACTTCAATTGTTTCCTCACTATATATGAAATAACATTGATGAGACAAATTGGGTGACATTTCGATGATTTGAGTCTCCATTTGTGCAGAATATTTGTGGCAACACTGTTTTCACTGAGAAATCTAAGCCATCACATCTCTGCTCACTAAATCCTTATATTTTTATTTCCCTTGCTGTGTTGTCCTGTGCTTGATTTAATTCTTATAATGTCTCCCTATAATAAATATGAAAAGCATAGCCAAAATTTTCAGCTAAAAAATGTAAGGCACCAGAGGTAAATTTGTTCTATCTTTGGATCTTGTTAACGGCAAAGTCAACGGCAGTCCACTGGCGGATGAACAGAGGAAGGTTGTAAGATCATGAGCTTTCTCATTTATCCTCTATCCCACTCATTGTGGCCTTAAACATGCAGACACCACATGTACAGTGGGTGCATAGCGTGCCGTGGTTCGGAGAGTCAAGTAAAATGGTGGTCCCATGTACCAGAAGAGCAATATCTGGACATGTAAAAGTTGCAGGCCTTTTCGTAAAGAGCAGAGGATCAGCACGGGCCTGTTGTCTGTCACAATCAGCATTGAGGTCAACTTGCGCTGCCCTTTGGGGCTTGGCAGCATATCGTTCCATGGCACGCTTTGAGGAATCTGAGTACTAAGAAAGCGTGGAAAATGCCATTTTATTATTATTATTAATGAACTATCAACAAATTAATCAGAAGTAATGGTAAAATTATATTGGAAAATGCATTATGTACAACGATTTAATTATAACAATTAACAATAGCTAATTAATTGAGATTTCACAAATTATAGGGATCGACCAAGCACCGATGCTCGATCAAAAGATTGAAATAATTTAGTTGTATTGCCTAAGGAGCCCAAATCCCATGATCCCGAAGACAAATTACTTTGTAAAATATACAACTTGCTGCTCTGGCAAAATATCAGTCTCTATGTTGATAACCCCACCATCCCATTTACTAAAAGCAGCCAAACTTGGTGGTTTATTAATGTCATTGGCAAGGATGGCAAGATGGACCTGTTTGTGTTATTTTATCGAGTATAGTTTTGAACTGTTGTTCTTATTGAATTTTCCCTTTCAAACCAATTGTGGCAATACTTGGTGTATTAATAATTCAGGTGACACTGCCTGGCTGGCTTACTCTGTGCTTGAGTTTTATAAAAAAAATCCTTTTTTTTTAAAAATCAAAATGTACCTACATGTAATGCACTCAGTTCAGTCAGTTGACACAGTGTAGATCACGGGGGCCTCATCATGGGTCCAGACCACAGGATTCATCCACTAAATCACAGGAGGACAGACAGTTGGAGCTGCCACACTCTTCTATCGAATGTTCTACATACAAGATTCATGCACTCCTATGTAAGCGTTTTCCAGACTCTGTCTGTCTATAAGACCTAATGACCGCACCATAATTTGAGATGGTAAGATCAACTGAATCTTGCCAGCAATCAGTGATCTTTCTTCCCATGTATCAGGCCGATGGCAAGCTTCACACTAGGATCCACAACATGCTCATCTATCAGGGGCACAGTTCTTTAACCCCCAATACAATTGTACATTCAATGTATGACCTTTGAAAATTTGGGTACACAAACTCATACTCTGTAACTTGAACTATAGCAATGGGATGAGGCTATCGTGGTCCATAGTTTCAGCAAGGGAGGTGAACCACTTCCTAGGTACATGTATGAATCTGCCAGGAGTTTATTATGTTATTATGCCTAGATATGCATGTATGTAGAATGGTAGACTTTGGTCTCTTGTCTTATGGTCTTAAAATATGGGTCAAGTTATGAATTGTTTTCCTTTTGAGGATGCTAATTCTAAAAGGGGGTCATAATGAGTGTTTTGAGATAATTGGAAAAGAAGGCTGTTATGTCCATATAGTTGATGCAAGGTGGTTTGTCCATGCAGTTTCAATGCTCTACAACATTATTTCACTATGAAATTTGCAGAGGGATAGATAACTCCCTTATATAGAAACTAACATTAACTCTATTTTCATGGTTTTGTGACTATACTCCCTTTTAGAACTAGTATCCTCAATTTCCCATTAACATTTGTTTGTTGGCACATCCACTGTGCTTTTCCTTTAAGTTGCAAATTAGTATATTCGTTTATCAAACTCATTCTGAATTTCAAATAAAATTCTGGGGTGGGGGAGACTTCACTGAAATATAAGGAATTTCAATCCTACATCCTCACCTTAACACCAACCCAATTGCCCCTTTAACCAACCTGGCCATATGGATGTGTGTGCATTGGCTGGCTGGCCAGGAGGATGGTGAAGTATTGACGATGAAAATGGATCGCCAAGAGGGCCTACGGCCGAGTTCGATTGCGGGTATTTATACGATATGAAATGACCAATGTGCATAATGTACGAGGAGGGATAATATGTTTCTACAAATGGTGTGGTCAGCAGAACATGAAAAAAGACATAACTCATTTTGTGATTAGAGAAATTATACAACTTGCATCAAAATGATTGGTACCCATCAGTTTTTTAAACGATAACTGAATTACTGCCAATTGAAAGGGAACAAACTACAACATTGATTGACTCCTATAAATGTAAACTTACAACCAGATTCTTATCACTACCACCCTCAAAGGTACACTGCTGCCCTGCTACTTTGTGGCTACTCTATAGTACCAGTGCAGCACCAGTCCAGTATCAGTGCACATGTATTGTATGTGATTCCAATGTGTGTACTTTAGAGTACCCATGGAGGTACTCTAAAGTACCAATGAAGTAACTGTGTGGTAGTGAGGAAGCAGTGCAGAATTTGGAAGTGTAGCTTTCTCTTCCACCCTCCCCTCTAGGGTTGTAGCTACAGTAGCTATAAACAACTTGCTGAATGCGGTCAGTTACTAGTAATTCAGTACAGTTGATAGGGTATTAGACTTTAGTAGAGGTCACAAGTTTGAGGCTGGGCGTGGTTGAGAAAATTTTGGGGCGGATGGGGGGTAAAATTTCCAAAACAGCATGCCAAAAATTGATTGTTCCCCCTCTTGGCCTGCCAAAAATTGCTTACCCCTCTGTGGACATGCCAATTTTTGGGATACCAATTTGCAAACCTTAAAGGGACCATTGAAAGAAAAACATATTTGGTATCAAAATAAAGCTAATAACATATAGAATCCATTTCTAAAATGATAAACGCAATTTTCCTTTATTTTACTCCCCAAATCAGCAAATAAAGACAAAGCGCCCAATGTCGCGTCGTTCCGCCCAAGTCATATGTGCAGAGACACGTGGCAACCCCTGTGACGTCAAAGTGGTTATCCTTTCCGCTGCATGGCAACACTGCATAGTCCAGACTTGGTCCTAAACCAACGCATGAACGTGTTTACAGCAATGAACTTTTATGTGCCTTTTAGGCCTAACAAGTATAATATAAATTACAAAGCTACAATGACTTCTATGATAGGCCTATGTATAAATTCTAGCTAGGCCTACAAAATTGGTCAACAACGGGGAAACATAAGTAAGTTAGGCCTAGGCCTTCATATTGACAAAGTCAAAGCTGTCAGTGCTAGCTGCTCGGCGTTTGCAAGAGAGTATCATTTCATTTGTTTTGACTGAGGCATTCTGATATAGCAACTCTTTACTTATATTTCCTCTGAAATATCTAGTGAGGATAGGAAAGAGAAGGCAATGATGTTTCGGGTTAGCCCATGACATGCGACTTAATTTCTGTAGGCCTAATTAGCCTACCTCCCGGGCGTGCGGCCTAGGTTAGGCCGTATAAAATTAATATTTTGGTTCTCGTCCAGAGAATTTTCATGAATTGATGAGGGAGGGAGGTGTTTTTTTTTCAGTGTAAAATCAGCATTGTCTGCAGTTTTCGGTCTTTTCCAACAGTGCTCGAGGAAGCGATGACGCACTTTTTTTTCAAATGTGAGATTCTGAGGATAAACCCCTAGAGCAGGCCCTACCACAAAAAGACTTGGAAGTGGTCCTTGTTATCTAATAAACTTATTTATAGGCCTATGTATGAAAAATTCATAAATCATTCCAAAGTCTAAAATAATTGAAAAATTTAAAAATTAAAAAAAAAGCCTGACAAATCCCAGAAATTGAGGAGGGAGGGGACGAGAACCAGGTTCAAAACAAAAGTCAGGCTCGGGAGAGCGAGTTGGCGCGGTTGTTTCCTCGCCTTGCACCACTACTGAGGTCCCGGGTTCAACTTATTCAAGCCCCTGGCGCGCGGCCCAAAGATTCATGTGAACTTGGTTTATCTCGATCCCGCAGGTTTTCTTCGGGATCTCCAGTTTCCTCCTGCTTCTCAAAAATCGGTGATTAGTTGGTTGGTTATCAAAAACTTCCTTCACCCAATGAAATTTGGGGAGCTGAAAAGATAATTGGTGGATGTTACAATCTAAGTGTGGCTAGATTTGCGACAGGTTCGGCAGCATCCAGCCTAGCCTAGATGATGCGATCTGATTGTGATAAGTACCATGGCAGCGAAATTACAGCGCTTTGAACCCTCCGAGATCTGGTAGACCTATATAAAAGCCGAAATTTATTTTTATTTATTTTTAAAAGTCTATGAAAAATGAGAAACAAATTTGAAGATAAAGAACCACGAGAGGAACATATAACGGCCACTCCAAACAATCATATGAACAATATTTACTGTCAGCCTTTAGTTTACGTTATGGAAATGCTTATAGGCCTAATCCAATCTCAACTCCCACTGATACTTGAAAGTGCAAAGTGTCGAGCGTTTTATCAAAGGTAGGCCTACAGTTACAAAGTTTATGTTGATTGGTAAATCTTGTAAAATACAGCGCGACTGGCTGGATATTTCGTTTTTAGAAATGACTGACATCAATTTCGCATAGCCTAGGCCTACCCCGGTCCTAACCATCCATGGATTAAAATAAGTGTAGGCCTATAATATTTCCCATTTGATGTTTGTAGCATATAGGCTTTTTGAAGGCCTATGTATGTTTGTAGGTGCTCCTCGTAATTTATTTCAAGAACAGCTTGCATGTCATGTTCTTCTGAACCAACTTCTTCATCTGCCGTTCAGCTACTGCCCCAGTGCCAACGGTTCAAATAATATTGGCAAGTCTCCCGTATAACACATGGTAGGCCTAGGGAATAAATTTGCAAAATAAAAGGGCCTAGGCCTACTTTGCATTGTTTGGTGTATGAAAATAAGCACTTTTGAAAGTTAACTTATGGAAGAAAAAGCTTTTTTATAACAATTGTCAGGATTTGGAAAAAATAATCATCTCTTGAATATTTTTTAAGGTACAATGTAGGTCCTACGGAAAAAATACATAGGCCTATAATAATAATACCCATGGGAGGTGCTCAGCGCCGGCATATCATCTACAAATTATGTGTTGCGACAAATCTTGGCGATATTCCCTCAACATCGTCACTATAGGCCTATAGCCTGGGCATACTCATAATTAGTTTTATATGCCATATAGGGCCTATACATAAAGTCATCGGAATCATGGTCATATTGACCGGGGGGTTGAATTTATGAATAAGTAAAATAGGAAGCTGCATATGCTTGATGATGATAAAAAAAAACCCAATTGATCGTCCCCACCGCTTCCTTTCGCATGGCATTGCAATTGAGTGAGTCTGAAATGTTTAATGCTATTTTCATTATTATAAGGAAAACTTCTTTTTTAAATGTTTCAAAAGTTAATAATATTGTCAATAGTTTAGATTTGCTTCTGTCCAATAAGCATTTCAATTTAGAGGCTTTGTTTTAATCATCCTCTCAGAGAACCATCAAATAACAAGAGCCTCGATCCTATCATCCTCCTCTACAAATTACACAACTAATGTCCGGGAATAATACATAGGCCTAAATGATCCATTTGCATTGTAAAAAATAACTAATAAATGATAAATAAAAAGGCCCTCCACTTCCTCTTTTTGATAACATGTGGACAATCAACTGGAAATTTGTTTTACTTGACCTTTAAATAATTATAAGTGGTTGTATTACCATGATTATTGCATCTGATATTTAGATCGCGATCGCTGTTGTCAAATTATCCCGGCAAAAATGTCAACGCGACACAAAACGCGTAACCACAATGACGTCATCAGGAAAGCGCCCAATTTTCTACTTTTGATAAATGACTCGCGATGTAGCGTCGGAAGGGGGTAAATCGAGTACATTGTTTTCATTGTATTTTTATTTCTAAAATAGTTAGCTCTTCAATTGTTTTAGATATTGATTCTATATTTTATGGGCTTTATTTTGATACCAAATCATATTTTCTTTCAATGGTCCCTTTAAAAAAGGTCTAGCTTTATATTGTAATTACGTGAACGCATCAAACTGGAAAATGTGCACATTTAACATTTTTGTGCTGTTAGAGCGTTTTATTTAAAAAGTGTCCCATGAATGTGTGCCAAATATCGCTGCCCCTCCTTTTTTTGGCTTGCCAAATATTACTTCCCCCCCCCCCTTCGACTTGCCAACATATTCTTGCACCCCTCCAAATTTACCCTCACCATAGGGCTTATAAATTGCATTGAACAACTTATTAAAAAGAGGGCTATATCATGTCTTGCGCCAATCATTCTGAAATTTATGGTAACAATAGTCATTAGGGCTGGAGGGGATTAAGCTTAAAATTGCTGAGAGATCTAGAAGCTCTACTTTGATCAGATGACTACAATCATGTAATTACCCAATCAGTGGTACTGTTTAAGATTGATCTTAGCTCTTTTTTGATTGGTTTTTCAGATTATCATATCATGTAATTAACCAATCAGTGGTACTGTTTAAAGATTGATACTTACAGAGGGGGTCCTTGCCCATGGCTGGTGTTCCCTAACAAGAAGGGAGGAGGACCACGGCCTATAGAAAACAAACAAACAGAAAAGACAAACATTATAAGTTGGGCATCAACTATAGTTTGTTCAATTTGTATTAGGCAAAAAATTGGGTGTTTTTTTATAATGCGACAATGGGTTATTTCAGTTGAAATCCACACCCTATGGAAGGTATGACCTAAATCGTCCACACAGGGAGTGTGAATTTCAAATGGGGTTACCTGAATCTACATACCCTGTCCATGTCTTCTACAGTAGGTGTATGGATTTCAACTGGAATAGCCTATACATGCACCTGACTGAATGGCATTCTTTATCAATCTATAATTACAATTTTGGTAATCATTCTTACAACCCCTGCTCCCTTTTTCCCCCAAGTTTGGACCTATGACTTGTTCCCATCGCACCACGGATCTTGTATATATCCAAAGCTAAGCACCAAGTGAAATAAACCAGCCTAGAATCAACCCTACACTGGCAAACAAGGGAACGGAAACTGTGGACATCCATGGTTGATGGTATCCCTGTTTTTCTGGTATTGTTGGGTGCGTCTTTGTTTACAGTTTTTAAAAACACACACACCCACAAACACCCACACCCTCCCTACCTATGTAATAACCATGGACCTCTATGCACTGACATTTCACTATTGAAAGCGTGGAAGATTATGGTAAGATATGATATTTAACCGCTAAACCGTGGACCTGGTATTACACCTACAATGGGGAGCCTACACATGCAATTACAGCGTATAACACCCTCTGCCGCTCTCTTTATGAACCTAGGACCTCTACGGCTGCTGTGGGTCCGCACTTTATGAGTAAAAGTTATCAGTGAAAACAAACGCACCCCACCCCCACATATACATGAAGATTGACCTGTTACATGTACTGTAAAAGTGGAAATTCAGTTCCGCGCTACATTTATTTTCGCGTTCCAAGCTGCTCACCGCAAAAGTAACAATGTGCGAATATATTCCTTTTGTGTTTAGGTCAATGTAAGGAAACTTAGAATCGCAAATTTAAAAACAAGGGAACAGTTCAAAATTGGCAAAGCGCAAATATTTCCACTTTTACAATATCCCTGCAACAAAGTACTCATGTTCTTACTCGACATCAAACTGAAGCCAATATCATCAACATCACCCATTTCAAATCATCCACTGCCAGATTGTTTCCCTAACCGTTCGCTGAATCTGATCATAGGAAGCCCTTCCAAGTACTAACTCTGTCACACCCTATGAGCGATGAATTCACTGTTGATAACTGCAGGTCCAAATTTGTGTGATTGTTGTAAATCTCTTTAGCCTATAAAATGGTCGTTTAAAGTTTGAAATAGCAACTTCTGTTTTTCACCATTTAAAGAGACGTAAGTTCTACACAAATCCCTATGCCTTCTCGATCAACACCGTCCACGCCAAGCTAGATCTCTTTTACATGTAATACATGACCACTACATGCTATTTATGTACTAAACTACTCACTGTACAACATATAACTGCCAGCCAACCTGTGCAGAAAGTATACTGTATACATGTAGTGAGTGAATTGGAGAAAGGCGCAGGATTGGTTGTTTCAGTAAATTTCCTATACTTAAGGTATAGGGAAATTTTACATTTCGCCACATATATAAATTGTACAAATAGCACAAATAGCTAGAAGTAAATGCAAAAGACAAGGGTTCAAAGGGCTTTAACGTACTGGCCATTATAAGCAATTTTGAACTTAGATTATTTTTCTCATATCCTAGTTGCTTCCAATGATCGCTATTTGTGCAATTTGTGCAATTGGTGAAAGGGCTTTTAACGTGCCGACTATATAAGCAATTATGACATTGATCGCCAAGTCCCTTCTAGCCGTCAGCAATTTGTGCAATTTATGCAATTTTGAACTTAGATTATTTTTCTCATATCCTAGTTGCTTCCAATGATCGCTATTTGTGCAATTTGTGCAATTGGTGGAAAGGGCTTTAACGTGCCGACTATATAAGCAATTATGACATTGATCGCCAAGTCCCTTCTAGCCGTCAGCAATTTGTGCAATTTATGCAATTTTGAACTTAGATTATTTTTCTCATATCCTAGTTGCTTCCAATGATCGCTATTTGTGCAATTTGTGCAATTGGTGGAAAGGGCTTTAACGTGCCGACTATATAAGCAATTATGACATTGATCGCCAAGTCCCTTCTAGCCGTCAGCAATTTGTGCAATTTATGCAATTTTGAACTTAGATTATTTTTCTCATATCCTAGTTGCTTCCAATGATCGCTATTTGTGCAATTTGTGCAATTGGTGGAAAGGGCTTTAACGTGTCGACTATATAAGCAATTATGACATTGATCGCCAAGTCCCTTCTAGCCGTCAGCAATTTGTGCAATTTATGCAATTTTGAACTTAGATTATTTTTCTCATATCCTAGTTGCTTCCAATGATCGCTATTTGTGCAATTTGTGCAATTGGTGGAAAGGGCTTTAACGTGCCGACTATATAAGCAATTATGACATTGATCGCCAAGTCCCTTCTAGCCGTCAGCAATTTGTGCAATTTATGCAATTTTGAACTTAGATTATTTTTCTCATATCCTAGTTGCTTCCAATGATCGCTATTTGTGCAATTTGTGCAATTGGTGGAAAGGGCTTTAACGTGCCGACTATATAAGCAATTATGACATTGATCGCCAAGTCCCTTCTAGCCGTCAGCAATTTGTGCAATTTATGCAATTTTGAACTTAGATTATTTTTCTCATATCCTAGTTGCTTCCAATGATCGCTATTTGTGCAATTTGTGCAATTGGTGGAAAGGGCTTTAACGTGCCGACTATATAAGCAATTATGACATTGATCGCCAAGTCCCTTCTAGCCGTCAGCAATTTGTGCAATTTATGCAATTTTGAACTTAGATTATTTTTCTCATATCCTAGTTGCTTCCAATGATCGCTATTTGTGCAATTTGTGCAATTGGTGGAAAGGGCTTTAACGTGCCGACTATATAAGCAATTATGACATTGATCGCCAAGTCCCTTCTAGCCGTCAGCAATTTGTGCAATTTATGCAATTTTGAACTTAGATTATTTTTCTCATATCCTAGTTGCTTCCAATGATCGCTATTTGTGCAATTTGTGCAATTGGTGGAAAGGGCTTTAACGTGTCGACTATATAAGCAATTATGACATTGATCGCCAAGTCCCTTCTAGCCGTCAGCAATTTGTGCAATTTATGCAATTTTGAACTTAGATTATTTTTCTCATATCCTAGTTGCTTCCAATGATCGCTATTTGTGCAATTTGTGCAATTGGTGGAAAGGGCTTTAACGTGCCGACTATATAAGCAATTATGACATTGATCGCCAAGTCCCTTCTAGCCGTCAGCAATTTGTGCAATTTATGCAATTTTGAACTTAGATTATTTTTCTCATATCCTAGTTGCTTCCAATGATCGCTATTTGTGCAATTTGTGCAATTGGTGGAAAGGGCTTTAACGTGTCGACTATATAAGCAATTATGACATTGATCGCCAAGTCCCTTCTAGCCGTCAGCAATTTGTGCAATTTATGCAATTTTGAACTTAGATTATTTTTCTCATATCCTAGTTGCTTCCAATGATCGCTATTTGTGCAATTTGTGCAATTGGTGGAAAGGGCTTTAACGTGTCGACTATATAAGCAATTATGACATTGATCGCCAAGTCCCTTCTAGCCGTCAGCAATTTGTGCAATTTATGCAATTTTGAACTTAGATTATTTTTCTCATATCCTAGTTGCTTCCAATGATCGCTATTTGTGCAATTTGTGCAATTGGTGGAAAGGGCTTTAACGTGCCGACTATATAAGCAATTATGACATTGATCGCCAAGTCCCTTCTAGCCGTCAGCAATTTGTGCAATTTATGCAATTTTGAACTTAGATTATTTTTCTCATATCCTAGTTGCTTCCAATGATCGCTATTTGTGCAATTTGTGCAATTGGTGGAAAGGGCTTTAACGTGCCGACTATATAAGCAATTATGACATTGATCGCCAAGTCCCTTCTAGCCGTCAGCAATTAAGGCGGTTCTCGAAAGCAATGGGACAGCGCTATTTTGGGAGTCTAATTACCCTATTAGCAGAAATAAGAGCTAAATCAACCGTGAAATTTGTTGATGGCGATGCCTCGCATGATGAAGACTTGGATGATCATGATGACTATGATGATGAGGATGACAAGACGGCGATGCCTCATATTCAGTATGACTCGGATGATGATTTGGATATAATATCATCACACTGTCGACGCAGCTTTTGACTATAATGATGATGCCTAGGATGATGATGACTCCGATATGATGCCTAGGATGATGATGACTCCGATAATGATGAATATGATGATGATGATGATGATGATAATGATAATGATGATGATGATGATGATGATGATGATTATTATGATTAAGGCAGCCCCGAAAAGTTTAGTGTTAGTCAGTGTTAGGGCGGTTTTCGGACTTGTTTTTTCTTTCTAAACATCCTCGTACGTATCATTCTTCCTTAAATATTCTCGGTTTGTAATAAGGCGGTTCTCGAAAGCAATGGGACAGCGCTATTTTGGGAGTCTAATTACCCTATTAGCAGAAATAAGAGCTAAATCAACCGTGAAATTTGTTGATGGCGATGCCTCGCATGATGAAGACTTGGATGATCATGATGACCATGATGATGAGGATGATGATGGCGCAGCGGGAGCACGGAAAAGTTGAGTGTACAGTAGTCATGGTAGTTAGGGTGGTTGACGGATTTTTTTTTGTTTATAAATATCCTCGTACGTAGGCCTATCATTCTTCCTGAAATTTTATTTCCACCAATTGCACAAATTGCACAAATAGCGCTTACTGGAAGCAACTCAGATTTTGTCCTCATTGCTTTTATAAATTGCATAAATTGCAACACCTGTGGCTATTTCTACAATTTGTAAAAATTGCTTACGTACATAGCTATTTGTGCTATTTGTACAAATTGCACACTTTTTTGCAACTGTAGGCAATTTGTGCAATTGACTGACATAAATGGCACAAATTGCAACACCTGTGGCTATTTATGCAATTTGTAAAAATTGCTTACATACGTTGCTATTTGTGCTATTTGTACAAATTGCACACTTTCCTGCAACTGTAGGCTATTCGTGCAATTTACTGACATAAATTCCACAAATTGCAACACCTGTGACTATTTATGCAATTTGTGAAAATTGCTTAAGCAACTGGCTATTTGTGCAATTTGTGCTATTTATACAAATTGCACACTTTCTTGCAATTGAAGGCTATTTGTGCAATGACCAATCCTGCGCCTTTATGGTGAATTGCACATGCATACCCATTCCTGAAAACGCAACATAGCTCAAACTTGTAAACTACTCAATATTGGATCAATGAACAATTCCGTTTATAATCCACACTACCCCTGTGAATGATTTTTAAAGTCTTCCACAGAGGGAGTAAGAGTTTTGAATAGAATAAGACAATTGGGTAGCTTCCATTTGAAATACTCACCCCAATTGTAAACTACTCAATATTGGATCAATGAACAATTCCATTTATAATCCACACTACCCCTGTGAAAGATTTTTAAAGTCTTCCACAGAGGGAGTAAGAGTTTTGAATAGAATAGACAATTGGGAAGCTAACCGTAGCTTCCATTTGAAATACTCACTCCAGTTGTAAACTACTCAATATTGGATCAACGAACAATTCCAAATCCACACTACACCTGTGAAAGATTTAACTAAAGTCTTCCACAGAGGGAGTAAGAGTTTTGAATAGAATAGACAAGTGGGTAGCTTCCATTTTAAATACTCACTCCAGTTGTGGAAGATACAGGTAAAGCCATAACACAGAGGGAGAATAGGTTTCAATATGATCAACCCTGACCAATTACATTTGAAAGACATACCCCCCTTATGGAACATATTTCCAAGATCTTCCACAGGGGTAGTGTGGATTTCAACTGGAATAGCCCAAAGCAAGTGATGATGAACCACACTACTTTGCTTCCATACATGTATGCACACATGCATGTACTGAAGCACCCCAACACACACTCATCATGACCTCATATTTTCATTTATAATCTTTATACTTGTCAATTTTTCCTATTATTAGATCACTAAAAGATATCTAAACATGGTTCTATAAATGGCAAAGGGACTGCCTTTTGAAATTTGCAGAAGAGCATCAAATAGCCCTTCTGGAACCTTCAAGAAGAGCTGAGAAAGGATTTTAACACAAGTCAACACATACATAAATGACAGCCAGCGAAAAAATTTCACTGACTATCTCATATTTAATTTACCACATAGATTAAACTTTATTTCTCCGTCTTCAAGAAGAGCTGTTTTATAGAATGTAAGGCAAGAATGGTCAACTACAGAGAACAAAAAATCACTCTCCTATATCAGATTTAAGGAGAGCAGTAGAGAGTGATTGCCTCTTGCTCTCCTCAAAAGGCAGTCCCTGCAATGGCCATACAATTAAAAATAAAAATGTGTATACACATCTACTTCTAACACTGAGCTGGGGTAGCTGTTAAATGGGCTAAAAATTGGGTTTAAATGGGTTTAAAATCCACACTACCCCTGTGGAAGATTTTGCTAAAGTCTTCCACAGAGGGAGAATGAGTTTTGCATAGAATAGACAATTGGGCAACTTCCATTTGAAATGCTCACTCCAGTTGTGAAAATATCTATAGGTGAAGCCATAATATATGAAAAACATACACCCTCTGTGGAAGATATTTAAAATCTTCCACAGGGGTAGTGTGGATTTCAACTGGAATAGCCCAATTAATTGTCAAAATTAAGCTATTCCAGTTGAAATCCATACACCCCCTATGTGAAAGATATATGAAGAGCTTTGTTGCAAAATTCGTTACATCCACTTTTGACTTTTGAGAAAAACAGCTTTTTTTTTAATTGTGCAAGTATTACTTGTTCGATTTGATTCAATTTGGGATTGGATAAAGTGTTGATGAATAGAAACTAAAAGAATAGGTTTGGGACAATTTTCAAGGCTTCCTATTTATTATATTATTTCTTTTATATCGCACCTTTTGTGGATGTAAGGGGTTTTGCAACAAAATAAATTTACCCCTTTTCTAGAAACCACCTTTGCAATCAAATTTGAGCCCACTTGTTTGCACTACATTATGTAACTTGACCAATGCTTTGAAAATCAAAAAGATAAATTGAAATATCTCATTTACTTTTTTAATTATGAATTTTTAATTAAATTCGGGAAAATGGCATTTTTTTTTTATTTTTGAAGCTTCACCTTTTGTTAATTAAAATGATTTTTTCAAACATAGTGACCCAAAAACAGTTCCTTTTGGTTTTAATAGGTAAAGAACATTCCAGGCTACCATTATACATCAAAAAATTTAAAACAAAACAATTCTATATTCATTTTAAGTTCAGATTTCGGAAATTCCTAAGATTTCCCAAACGGAAATATGCGATAACTCGGAAGGGAAGGTAGTATGAAGGTCAAACAACCACCAAAATGTGTATTTTCACCCACACTATAATATTATGCCAATAACTCAATTTGGCCAAAAGTGGATGTAAGGGGTTTTGAAACAAAGCTCTTCATATGTAAGTCACCCATTCAGGTATGCTATTTGAAATCCACGCCCCACCCCTGAACGCAAATGAAGTCAGTAGTTGAAATGAAGACCTGTTCAAGTTTTTCCCACAGAGAGAGAGAGAAAACAGAGCCCGTACCACCAGTCAAAGTCTCCACATCATCCGATAATGAGGGCCGATTGTTCCATGAAATGCGACAGGCGAGACTGCTACGCAATTACCGCGTATTTTCATGGCCTATCACGAAAGCACGCAAACACAAAGGCACGCAGCACTGGCGTGATTGTTTGACACGGTACGATCGAATAATCGGCCCTTGTGAATATGCGAGAACTCACCATAAACAATACACAGGGACTTTGACTGGTGGTACGCTCTCTGTTTTCTCTCTCCTCTGTGGTTTTTCACCTAAAACATCAATTCAAAGTATGATCAGGGGGGAGGGGATACAATATACACAATGCATGTGAAAGTTTGAAATAAAGGATGCGAAGAGACCATCCTATCGTGCATGCACGGCGCAGAGGGTGTCCGAGGGGGATTTAAGACCATGCATTTTACAAAATGAGTGGCAAATTGAAGCCATTTGGAGAATTTTGTACACTATAAATGGGGTGTGTCTCAGACCTTCATTTTTAAGGAGCTCCATAGCCCTAAAGCTCCTCGGAGTGCTCCTGACAAGATATCAGGAGGGCTATTTATCAAGCTCCTCGTTTTTTGAAAATATCATGATTTAAATTCTGAACATGGTAAATTGAGCTCCTTGTTGAGCTCCATAATAAAGTTGGTAGAGTGATTAATAGCGCTCCACCAGTTTCTAGAAATAAAGGTCTGGTGTCTAAAGGGGGATGTGCCCCTCGTAAGTTTTACAAAATTTACAAAATTAGTGTCAAATTGATGGACACTTTGTACACTATCATTAGTACTTATTATGTAAAATTTTAGTAGGAAAAAGATTCAAAATGAAGGCCCATTTGAAGCAATTCACTGTCCATTTTTCCCCATGAGCCAAAACATGAGGGTCCTTTTATATTGTGTCCCCCCCATCTTATTTACAGCCTGTGTTTGAATGCAAAAGACATGACAGCAACAGTGCTTCTGTAGCACTTCTTTCGCTAGTGTTCTATTCCATTCCATCCTTGTGCAATTATTCATCAATAATGGCGCACTGACAACAACTGAGAATCACAATACCATAGAATTATGACAAGACAAAACATTTCTATTGTTTACATATCATGTCTATGTTGCAATAATCGAGTCATTTCACATGTTCATTCATCATGATGTATAATTGTGATGTATAATACACAATATCCTGGTTATCTTGTTTCTCAGAAAAAAAATCATTGTCGCAGAAGAATATCAAGATACAGGGAAAATACGCTGACTTTCTTTTTTCTAGCTGTTCGTCTTAAATCATCCTTGGTTAGAAAATAGAGCCAACAAAACAGCAATATCCACCATCATGTACATACCAAAATGGAAGATGGTGAATAATGATGAGAATAACACTACAGAATAAGGTTTCAAGCTAGCTTTTGCCACAGATTTTGACATTAAAGCCATGCAACTGAGTGATTTTTCTTAATTTTTTGGCTAAATTTACTAACTTCTTATATACGGTATCAAAAAAAAGAAGCTTTTTGCCAAAATCAGGTCACATGGGGTAAGGAAAACATAATAATTCATATTTTTGGCCTTATATTGTGTCAAAGACTGGCCATAGTAACTGGTGATGTTATTTCATATCATATTCATAGCCTAATTATTAAACCCAGCAACTTAACATTATGTACATAGCAGCAATAATTTTCAATCCCAAGAATTGCCAATATAAATTACATATTTTGGTTATGGTCCCCTCCTGTCTCAATTTTTAGGACAGATTATTGTTTTTAATGCTTTAGGAAACCTTTATAAAGATAAATTATCTGTTTTGACAACACATATCACTTTCACCTTTTGAGGAGAGTGAGAGCAATTAGCATCTACAGCTCTCCTTAAATCTGATATATATAGGAGAGTGAATTTTAGCTCTCATAAGTTGACCATTCTCTCCTTACATTCTATTGTAAATGCTTTAAACAGCTCTCCTTGAAGGCTCCAGAAGAGCTATTTCATGAGCAGGAGCACTCTCCTGCAAATTCCAAAAGACGGTCCCTGCTTTTGTGTCTTTTTATGGTACTCTGGGGGTTTATCCCTCAGAATCTCACATATGCAAAAAAAAAGACCCCCTCCTTTTCCTTCAGTACTATTGGAAAATTTTGAAAAAACACACAACTCCCTCATCAATTCATGAAAATCCTCTGGACGAGAACCAAAAAAATTAATGTTATGTGGTCTGCAGAGAACATGTACACTGGACATGCAGTAGATAGGTCACCGACTCGTTCAGTATTCAGGCACAACATACTGGTTAGCGCAAGAATGGAATCTGTCGATTTAATATCGCACAGGACTCAGGTCTCAGGGCATTTTCACTTTTTTTAATGTACATTCAAAATGAATAGAGATATAGTTTTGGAAGGCACCGGTAATTTTCAATAATATTCATGTGCAGTATTTTCAATCACATGGAGAACATGTACACTGGACGTGCAGGGGATAGGCAGTTATTCGTCCAACATCAGGTACAATACCTGTGGTTAAGCAGGACATATGTCACTTTATTTTTACACAGGATTTAATATCACACAGGACTCAAGTCTCAGGGCATTTTCTTTTTAATATGCACATCAAAATTAATTGAATCATTGCACAGTTAAAGGAGTATTTCGTGAACCTAGCATATTCTTTTTATGACATTTTTCAGTATATATCCACGAAAAAAGCTTATTCCCAAAATTTCAGTTGATTCTGATTTTGCGTTTGCTGACTGCTCCATAGACAATGTGTTGTAATTTCGTTCTGGTATATCAGAACGAAATTCAAATTTCACAATATCTTTGCCAAACGAAATAATCAGTGGCGGTGCTACAGGGGGGGGGCAAGGGTGGCATTTGCCCACCCCATATCTTTCTTGCCCCCCCCCCCACTTTGGCGCAAACCCCCTAAAATTACGTAAATTTCCACTTTTTTGCGGCAATTATGGGCAAAATTTGTCGATTTTTCCCCCACCCCCCCTGAAATTCACTTTGCCCCTCAATGGCTCCCCTGGAAAAAATTCCTGGCCCCTCCCGCCACTGGCCTTATGACCCTAGTGAAAACTGTCCCACAAAGAAAAGTTATGCACCTTGCCATATTGATTCATCAAACACAACATTAAATTTTAAACTTGTGTCACGCTAACTGTGAGGAAAAACACATGCCCAGTCAGAGATCAATTTTTTCTTTCCCAAGAAAAAACCAAGATGTGAAATAAACTAGGTTGAATCCCGGGGTTGAGACAAAACACGGCCGCTGATTCAATCCAATCCTTGATTACATTCAAACGTTCAAGTGTTCACCGTGTACATATGTATACATGACTCTGGCGCTTCATTCCCAATATTTTGGCTTGACACTCGTCCATCCGTGTCCCCTCCAACATCTAAAGAGTAGTTGGGTATGTGAAGTGCGGCATCGCAAGATGGATTTCTGTATTTTTTAGGATTAATTATTAAGATGTTTTGAGGATTGAAAAATATGCCGCTTGTGACCACTTGTGCTAGAAGAAGTGTGTGTAAGATGACAGGAATGGTGTCAGTGCCGTAAAATATGAAATATTTGTGTGCTTAACTGTTTGTGCTTTGCCAATTTAAATTGTTTCACTTGATTTTAAATTTGTGATTCTCAGCTTCCTTGTACTAAATTATACTTATTTAAGGTTATACACAATTTTGCCATTTTCAGAAGCAAAATGGGATGCACGTAGCCCCCTTTAAACTTATCTATTTCTGGAAATAAATATCGGCGAGAGAAAACGCAAACTACGACTAAAAGCTGAAAGTGTAAGGGTCATTAATATGCTTGAATTTTCCACTTGGCTCAAAATGAAATGTACTTTTCAAACATTTCAATTTTTTTTTTCAATATCCGAGCATCAAGATTTTTGGGAACACGCCATAATTTCTCATTGGAAGTGGCGATTTTGTTGGGAACTTCGACGACATTACAAACAAGTCAATAAAAGAATGTGCATATTCATTCTTGATATTGGTTGTCTCGATTTTTTATGTAAGTTTAAAATGTTTGCCGAATTTGAAGTAAAATGGCTTCCACTTGTATGTCGTTTTGTAACCAGTAATACTAATTCCGTGCAAGATTTCATAGACAAAATTCTGACCTACATTATTTCTATAAACCCTCTTCTGCATGCAGGTTCTATTTAAATTTTTATTTCGATAGCAGAAAATTGAGATATTTGCTATTTTTCCGACTCGCTGCTGCCAAATTGTCTAGTTTCGCGATAAAAAGATACAGCGAAATCAATTTTTTTTTCGAACCATTTCACCTCGTTTGCTTGTGCTTTGAAGTACAAACTTCAAAATTGATATAGTGATTCTATATTTCAAGCTGCGCCATACTGTGTTTTTTCTTACCTCTGATTGTCGCTGCTCAAGGCCAAAATTCGAAATTTTTTGGACAGAAGTGACACTCTCATTTTTTTTTAAAACACATTGTTTATGTACGACATGTTACGACGGGCTGTATTTGCCCGATAAAGTGGTGTTGCCGAGTTTGGATTTTAAGATATTTAGGTATTTTCTAGCTTAAAATCTAGCGCCAATGCTGCGCTTGCAACAGGTAGATATTTAGAAATCCATTTAAGGTATGGGTATGGGTATGGAAATTGGGGATCCCAAAAAATTGGCATATGCCTATATGCTATATATGCAAAGGGAATGGGGCATTTTTGGCAGGCCAAGGGGGGGGGGGCCACAAAAATTTGGCAGGCCGGGGGGGGGCGGACAAGCGATTTTCGGCTGGCGAGACGGGAGGCAAGCGATTTTTTTAGCGAAGTCGCTTGGAAATTTTGGCTTATAATTAGTAGGCTAATACCGGTACTGATTGCACAGCCTTCGAGAAAGCAATTTTTGGCAAGCGGGGCCGGGAGGGAATAAATTTTGGCAGGTCGAAAGGAAGAATGACTTTACCTAGCACACATTAAAGGGGCATTTCGTGATCCACAGCCTCATACAACCCCATAGGCCTACGCCCTTTCTCACAAGTTAAGATTTTTATACCAGTCATCCCGCTCTGGCCACATGTTTAGGCATTTTCACGAGATCAATTCATTAAGCAATGGAAAATATTGCCAAATTTGAATTTCGTTTTAAAAGCCTACTCCCCATTAAAAAAAACCACTAATTTTGGGGGATTAAAAAAGTTCTGTAAAATGAAACAAAAGGCTGCCTCAATCCTAATTATTCATTTAATAGGACAGGCCTTCATTTCTGAAAATAGCGGGAGCTCAGTTAGTCACTCTCCTATGTGAAGGCCTACTGAGGAGCTTGACAAGGAGCTCAATTATATAATATCAATATTAAACCATAGGATTTTCAAGAAGTGAGCAGCTCAATAAATGCCATTGGTAAAATTATTGGGCCTACAATTTTTATATTTTATTTGACTGTGATCCGTTTTTCTATAGGCTATATACATGCCTACACTGTATATAGGCCTACCTTTAAAATGTCTAAAATTGGCGGAAGTGAACAAGCTCTAAGTTTCTCATACGTCCAGCATAACCAAGGGCAACTGGGGGTTGGGTGCGAAAGCCCCCTACCTATGGCCATACCCGTAGTGACGGAACCAAAATTTTTTCGCGGGGCATGGGGCCTGGGGAAGTGAATTTGAGACGGAGGGCACGATTGCACTTGAAATTGCCGCAAAAGTGGAAAATTACATAATTGTGGGGATTTTGCCTAAAAACTGGATGGGAAAGAAAAAGATTGGGGGGAATACCGCCTCCCCAACACAAGCAGTGCCACTGCATATCCATCCAGGATGCTAGAATGACGGCAGTTCTGGCGCTGAAATTCAATTTCAATATCACGAAGTTTTTATCAGGGATTTTACCAAGGGAAGGCGATAGGTGTAGGATTTTGCTGATATACCAGGCAACACGAGAAAGGTGTGGCTAAATAAGGGAGTGTTCATTATAAATATTTTCCATTATCATACTTTTGACGCCGAGAGCATAATTATTTGAAGCGTACATCGTGTCAGTCACATGGTCACATTATTTTCTGTTGAAAGAGAAACGCACATGTCTCTGATTAGCTCGGGGATTAGCTACTGCTGGCGCTGCGTGCTGGTCTGTTGTTGTCGAGTGGAAATGGGAAATTTATGAATGAACTTCCGCAACTTTGCAACATCATCACGCAGCGGCGTAGCTGGGATTTTTTCCAGGAGGGGCAAGACTGTAGGCCCTATGGGGGCGGGGCCCAAATCCACCAAATTTCCCACTGGGGGCGGGGGCCCAAATAGACAATTTTTGCCAGGCTTATCATAATCGTAAATGGTAGGCCTAGGCCTATTGAGCTGTATTGCATATCGCTTGGATTCCCCATCTCTCTGCCCCTCCTCTCACCCTCTCCTCTTCTTTCCTCTTTTTCCCCTTTTCTCCTTTTTTTCTTTTTCTCTTCACTATGGGGCGGGGGCCCAAATAGGCATTTTTGCAATTGCCCCCCCCCCCCCTCCGGCAGCTACGCTTACTGTCATCACGGTAGACATACGCGGTAGGCCTACAAGCAGGGCTGTCAACTCTCACGCATTGGCCGTGAGTCTCACGCATTGGGTCACTTTCTCACGGTCTCACGCCAAGGTAGTAGGCCTATAATCTCACGCCTAGGTAATAAATCTCACGCAAAAAGCTGGAAAATGAGTAAAATCTCACACATCGTCATGAATAATTTGTTGCTCCTACCCCCCCCCCCCACGCTTTTCACATTCCCGAGTGCCGTGGCTCAAATATTAATGGTTCAAAATGAACATTGGAGTCGGCAAATCCCGGTACGCCTAGCTCTTTATACAGACAAATATAGTAGGCCTATCAAAATGTTGTATTTTTATATTTTCTGGTGGACTCATGGAGAATATCATGTCATGTAGGTCCCGGCGCTGGGTTGGGGGGTCTCAAGGCATTTTGGTAGGCCTACCCATGCTTGATTCCGGGAGGTTTTTTAGCAGGCCCGACCATTTTTTAAAAATAAAAACACCTCGGGCGGGTCTCTTCAAAACATTTGTACCGCGGGGATCAAAGTCATCCAAATTTGGCCTAATTTGACGCTTTTTTAAGGGCACTTTTGCCAAAATGCGCCCAAAAGTTGGTCTTCGCTGTAAACCCACCCATCATAGTCGTTGAAAAGGTAGGCCTACCCCAAAACTGTGGCACATCCACGAACCCGAGGGTGAGACCTCCGCGGGTAAAAACACACCTCTAGCGGGACCAGATTTATAATTTAAAATAGGCCTACATTTTGGAAGCCAGTCATCACGACAAAAGCGGGCCATGGCAGTGTTAATGGTATTAACACTTTGATTTTAGGCTTAAATAACGAGTGTAGGCCTATAAATTGCAAATTTGCACACACCCGGGGGAACCTTCTCAAGCTGGTTTGGGTAAGGATGTGAGGCTGTGACTCCGAAAAACTATGGTACGATTTTAAACCAAATTTGAAGAAAACAGACCCAAAATTGTATCAACTTTTGGACTGAAAGTTTTCGCAAATTTTTACTTTTTCGAGAAAATTATTGAAAAATACCCTTCTTGAACCTAATTTTCATGACACTGAGGGTCAATAAAATCATGGCTAAAAATACAACAGAGTCTTAACTAAATGGCTGAAAATGCACCCCAAATCTGCCGCACATCCCCACGACACATTTCACCTTATAGATTTTGAAAATTGTCGCAATAAAATAGGCCCTAACTTATCCCAAATTATCCCCCGAAAAAGTATTTTTTTGCAGGTGAGGTTGGAGTCTTATTATTTTTATTCTCAGAGAGGATAGGGGTTGATATTTTTAGCAGGGTACAATTTGTCTTGTTTTTTGAAGTTGAAGTTCCAGATTCTTTTTTTTATATGTTATTATTCATTTATTTATTTATACCCCGGGATTTATACCCTGTACGTGGGGAAAAGTACACACGGCAGCTACAGAGAAACCACGAAAAACTCCTGTGAAGTGCATGAAAATGCCCCGAAAATGTGCCAACCGAAACACCCGAACAGGAAGATAAAATAAAAAACAAAACCAAAAACCCAGGAAATTTCCCGAAATAAGTTCCAAATTCTTTGTCCCCACTAAAATATATTATGAACACTCCCTTATGAAGTCTGCCCTCTTCCGGCTATTCTGGTAGTAGGCGTTGACAATTACCTTCATATTTTTGAAGCATGTTTGACCGATTTGTTCTCTATTCACATTTTTAACATTGCAAGTAACATTTCAAGACCTCTATTTGTGACAGGTATTTAATTATCTTGCTAGAGATGTGCCTAAAGTTGAAATTCAATATATCGGATCGCAAAGATCGAGAGATATAAAGTTGTTGGAATATCAGTTTAACACCATGGATCATATGGGCGTCTTATATGAACGATTACGATAACTAGGCAAAAATGGCTGGGATACAGGTTGTGTAAATACTACATGAATATTCATGAACTATACAGATTCCATTCTTCTCTAATAATAAAGATGTCAATCACTCTCCTAGACGACAGTTGCTTGGCGCTTGTAAACAAATCGAATAATAGTGCTTGATAACAGCTAAAAAAATAGGCTAAAAACACATTTTCACACATTTTTTTCCGGATTTTTTTATTTCACATGATAAGTAGACATATTTTCTTACGTATAAGGTAATAATATATTTTTTCTGGAGGTAAAGCCCTTCAATACTTTGTTTAACCTTAAGGAATTTATTTACAAGTGCATTATTTGGGTGATAGCTGCATAGAAAGTGAGAAGCGAGAAAATTAATCCTACATGACATTTTCTACTTTTTATCTGATCCAAGCAAAAATGAGATACAGTGAAAACAAAGAATAACATACATTATCATTTATAAGGGGTTGTGCAATAATTTATCTGTCCCCCTGGGGCTGGGCAAATTTTAAAATGGCCTGCCAAAAAAATCCTTGCCCCTCCCTCCCTCCTTGGCATGCCAAAAAACTTCCACCCCTTCCTTGGGCATGCCAAAAATTCCTTGCCCCATCCCTCAGCCTGTCAAAAATCCTTGCCCCGCCCCCTTTTGAACATGCCACTTTTTTGGGTCTCTAACTTGAAAACTTGTTAAATGGTATAAATATAATACAAGCTTAGTTCAATTACAATCCAATTCAATTTGTCATTGTTCACAATTATTTCAATTCCAATATAATTCAATTCATGCTGAAGCCAAATCATTTTTAATCAAATTCAATTCAAATTTAGCGAACATTTAAATGTTAGTGTATAGGCCTACATGCCCCCATCTCTCCTCCCACCCCACCCCACCGCACCCCTTTTAAACTGCCAAAATTGTTTCCCCCTTTTTTTTTTTACTCTGCTCTCAAGGCTTTTTTAAACCATGGGTGATTTTCTCCACAGCGAAGCCCTCGAATTTCTACTTTTTTGCATGATTGTAATGCCCAATGGTGTACTAAAATACCATGTGAAAGATTAAGCCTGAAGTGATTTACTTACAGTAAAATTTAAGTTTTTTATAATAAATCCAGATCTTCAGTTTTATTCAGAGTTCACCGATTGAGTGATGGCTGACATGTCTCATGCATGTGTATCATTGAATAAAATGTAAAATATATAAACTGTGCGCAAACATAGCATACATGTATTGCTGTTCGTCTTACGTCTTATTTATACGTCCCAGCTGTGTGAGGTTCTGCTCAATAATAATACAATAGGCGAGTAAAATACATTAAATGTAGGCGCTGGAATGAAATAGAAATTATACTTCATTTTACCTCATTTGTTGGCCCGAAATTAAAATGGAACATAATGTGATTAGTGAAAACTAACATTTTATGGAACACAAATAAGAACCTATTCTTTAAATTGAAATTGCACATTATTGCTCTTAGTAATACTGATAGTTCTCGGTGCCATACACTGCAAGTAGGATCCACAACATGTTCATCTATCAGGGCACAGTTCTTTAACCCCAATACATTTGTAATTTATGCATTGAATGGCCTTAATAGAAGATTTGGGTACAAAAACTCATACTCTGCAACTTGAGGTCAAATTTGCACTATGAATGTTTAATTGAGGTTATTGAACTATGCCATTGGGATGAGGCCATTGTTTTTTCAACTTTGTATCATCTTAACCTATATCTGTCACTAGTTGATGGATGACAAATAATCTCATTTTGTATTTATTTAATTTTAGTGTTGATTATGTCATTATCAGTTCAGTTCAAAATAAAATGGTGACACTTATAAAAATGTAAGTGACAACATCAAGGTCTAAGTAAGGTGATGCCGACCGAAATCCATTTTAAAGTTGTTTTATTTTGAGGTTTATTATTTTATTATTTTAATTACATAAATAAATAATAAATCAATGGATTTATTGATCGCCCTACCTAAATGTGTGTACGCTGGGAACAGCCCAACCCCAGAGCGATGATCTAAAAAAGGGTGACACCAGACCCACAATGCCATACACTTTACTGTGAGAGTTGTTGATCATGGTGGCCTAAATCATTCCATAAACCATTCTAGGGATGCAGTTTGAGATTTAGATCGTTTTGCTTGTTTTCATGCGGAATTAATATTTTTCTGTGTCTCGAGCTCACTTCCAAAGTCAATGTGTTTTTTGATACATATGGGCTAATTCTTTTGTGAATTTTAAGAACACTTGTAATGCTTTATAGCAAGACAACATTTTTAAGACTTAAACTTAAAAGATTCTTAGAGTGCCATAGAACTACAACTAAACAATATAGTTGTACAAATTTACTTTAATTTATATCTAAATTTGAAACACAAATTAATAGAAAAGGAAATAATGAAGTTAGGTTGCAAATCCTAGCAATGACTATTTCAGTTCAAGGTTTTGGCAAAATTAGTAATACATTACAAATCATACAGAGTTCAGTATTTATAATTTAGTTTTAGTTTTTTTCATTTTATTCAAAAAGCTTAGTCAGCAACTTATATTGGTACACAAACAAGCACTGGGCTATTCTAGTTGAAATCCATACACCCCCTATAAAGACATGACCTTAATCTCCCACACAGGGGGTGTAGATTTCAAATGGAGTCACCATTCAGGTAAACCCATTTGAAATTCACACTCCCTGTGTAGAAGATTAAGGTCATGTCTTCCATAGGGGGTGTATGGATTATAACTGGAACAGCCCATATCCTCGTCTGTCAAGACACAGTTCTACCCCAATATCCTTGTACAGTGACATGTTTTACTGACTCTAACCCTAACACCAGTAAAAACCACAAAATACCACAATGAAAAATTCATAACATGCATGCATCCCAGGGTCTGCGATGACGCAATCACCCGAAGTGTGATATGCTCACGGAATTGCTGGCCAGGCAGCAATAACTTGTGTAGCTAGCGGTCCGCGATCGTGTGCTTGGCATGCGGGGTGAAAGGTTTGAACTCGGGGTGCCAAGTCAAAAATTCTTCTTCTTCTTGAAAACTTCGGATCTTCTTTGACTTCCGATACCAAAAAGCATGGGTCAGTGTTAGGGTTAGGTAAGATGTATTCTTCCAGAGAGTGTCTTCTAACCCTAACACCAGTAAAAACCTCAAAATACCACGATGAAAAATTCATAACATGCATGCATCCCAGGGTCTGCGATGACGCAATCACCCGAAGTGTGATATGCTCACGGAATTGCTGGCCGGGCAGCAATATTGCAGCTACCGCGGTCCGCGATCGGTGCTTGGCGTGCGTGGGGGAAAGAGAGTAGATCTCGGCGGGGGCCGTATCGTCAAAAATTCTTCTTCTTCTTGAAAACTTCGGATCTTCTTTGACTTCCGATACCAAAAAGCATGGGTCAGTGTTAGGGTTAGGTAAGATGTATTCTTCCAGAGAGTGTCTTCTAACCCTAACACCAGTAAAACCTCAAAATACCACGATGAAAAATTCATAACATGCATGCATCCCAGGGTCTGCGATGACGCAATCACCCGAAGTGTGATATGCTCACGGAATTGCGGGCCGGGCAGCAATAACCCGCGCAGCTACCGCGGTCCGCGATCGTGTGCTTGGCATGCGGGGGTCAAAGGTTCGAATCTCGGGGTGCCAAGTCAAAATTCTTCTTCTTCTTGAAAAATTCTGATCTTCTTTGACTTCCGATACCAAAAAGCATGGGTCAGTGTTAGGGTTAATGATTTGTTTTTGCATCTTCAATTAAGTTTGAATTTTTCTGACGATATTTTAAGTTTAAGTCTCCCCATCCACAGCGCCTATTTTTAATGAGACACCCTGTACCTGTATAGTATAGCCTACACAGAACTCAAACTAAAAAAACTGTGTCAAATCACAGTTGGCCCCCTTAGAATGCCATACACCCTGCGATTTTTCGAGGACCTGTATTCACCCACATTTAGGTGTACACAGCCTCTGAAATCTTACTAAGTACCCAGTAGTGTAGGTGTTGTGGAGCAATGGGGGGGATACTGAGCTATACTGAATGGTCCCCCCTAGTCCTGAAACAATTGGCAGTGGTGTGTGAGAAAATGTGAACAATCACTACTAATATAGGGTGCAACTTTCTAGACTTGAGTCCAGTCCTCGTTTACGGAGTTTAGGGTTAGGGTTTAGGGTTGGGGTAGGGCAGTCTTGTAATAAGACTAGTAGAGTTGCACCCTATTCGGCAATCACTCCCTAATTTGGTTACAATCAAGTTGAATTTTTGTCTTAAAACGGTCTTCCAAATGACAGCTTTTGGCTTTCACCACTTCCAGGAAGAGCAAAATCGACCTATGACGTGACATGTTGTTCGATTCGGTGCCCCCTAAGACAGCACCCAGGGGCCAGGGCATATGCCCTCCCTTGTCCCCCAGCTACGCCACTGAAAATACCAATATGAGAACAATCTGATCACTTCTAGACTTACCCAATTTTAAGTGCCCCTCCCCTTTCTCTTGGTCATCCCAAGAACCGACAATACAACTTGGAATGTTAGTACTTTCCTCCAAGTTCAAATGAACCAAGATGGCCTTGCACTTCAACACCAGTCCACGTGGCCATTAGCCATATTGATTCGAAAACAAGACAACCACCTGTCCTGCTGACCGGCCACCCAGCGCACAACAGTGTGAAAAGCGTTAATTAGCGGACATTACCCATCAAGGTTGGCAAGTGAGAGCCAGTCAGTCGACATAAAGCACATAGTATGCAAGCACACATATACAAGGAAAGAATATTTTGGTTAGCTGGCCGGCGCTTACATACGACTCACATAAGCACTCTACATAATGAAATATCTCCAGTTTTAAACACTTGAAATGCCACGCCACATGGCCAGGTTTTAGGGGCCCCTAGTTGGTCAACTGCTATCAGTTTCTACAACTTGGGCGTCGATAACACGTTTCTGCTCATAATGTACATGTAGCTGTTACACAGAACTTATATTACGTACACGGTGAAGAGATTTCCCAAACTTTGATACAAAATCTGTCGAAAGTTTGGGGCCTCTGATCAACGGTACATGTACTCAATTATGTCAACTTGGGCGTCAACAACATGTGAGCACTATGAACTAATAGCCAAATTTCTAGTTTGAATCAAAATCTTAACATAGCTTGACATTATTTAAAACACATCCATTTTAATGCTTTTGAAGGCCTCTGGTCAATGGTACTCAATTTCATATTAACTTGAATACTTGAATGTCAACTTGGACATCAACAACACAACAAGTTTTTGCTAATCATGTTTGCTGTTAGTTACCGTATTCATTCCATTAACCGCCCAGGGCGCTTAACAAAGTCATTTTGGGTAGGCGCTTATTTTTTACATTGCTTACATAACTGAATACTGGTCCATAAAAAACGGCCCTAAATATTCAACCCAGAGGATGTTTAAAGACATTCCCACAACCCAATGGGGTTTCTGACCTTGTAATATGTCTGGCTTTTGTACACATGTGGTACAGTTGATCATACCTTGCATTGGGATTGTGTGCAAATATCTGGTGTTTTCATTGTATTATTTAACATTCAAAACATCGAGACTTAGGAATAAAATTAATGCAGTGGGACAATATGAATGTTTCCTGTAAGAAAATCAAATATCAGTCATAAGTCTCAACTATTAGCTTGTTGGCTGTAGTTTTAAAATTACCATTTTGTGTGTGTGGCAATGGGGACTTTGCCTTTAAAATTAGGTTATATTGATCAAATTTCCCAATCATAGTGCATTGTAGGAATGCCTTTAAGCCTCCTCTGTATTCAACCATCATCATCAGTGTGCCATATGTTTCGGACCATGATCCAGATTTGCATGGGCAGTTTGTTGTAAATTTATTGGGTGGGTGCTTATAGGGACATGGGCAGTTAATGGAATGAATACGGTACATTGAACTTATCACAAGATGGTGAAATAGCCAAATTCTCTCATTTGAATCTTCACTTGTCCAAGTTCAGAGCGCTGGAATTTCGCCAATAAGCTATTAACTGGATTCTCACAAAGATTCTTGTGAACTAAAATATTGTGTGAATCAATCTTTATTCTCAAAAACATTTTAAAATTTCTGTTTACACGGCAAAGGTTGAGTGAGTCTCAATGATTCTTGCAAACAACTATATCGCATTCGCAAGAATGAAGTTTGATTCTCTGTTACAAAATTCTACCCCTGCATTATTTTAGGTAGATCTACAAGATATTTTGTGGGCCTCTGAACATTGTTACTCAGTTTCAGAACTTGAACGTCAACTTCGGCAGCGACAACTGTAACTTTGTACTCACTCCAAGGCAGGCCCATACGCAGGATTTTGTTTGGGGGTGCTGATTTTGAAAAAGTGGACCTTTTTCCCAAGGGGGGGGCGATTTTGTGAAAAGTGGACTTTCTTTCCAAAATTTGGACATTTTTTAACGAAAAACCCGTAAAAAAACTGATTTTTTTTGTTGCTTGCTACGCTCGCAAATTCTGAAATTTTGGGACTTTTTGTACACTTTGGCAAATTTGGGGGGGCACGCACCCCCGCACCCACCTGCGTACAGCCCTGCTCCAAGGATCAAGAGATAGCCAAATGCTCTAGTTTGAATCAAAAGCTATCAAAATTTGACATGTTTCACATTATATTATAAAACACAATCGTGCAGTGGAGTAGTATCACAGGTAAACCTGGGGGAGATGGGGCACACTCGGTTTGAAAATTAAAAAAAACATAGGAAAATTCTGCTTTTGATTATTCTCATAATCAGTTTCATTCCACAGTACACCATGCATAATTGCATACCCTTTGCTTGGCTGTGTACATTTTCTCTTTTTTTTTCACTCAATTAATGTTCTCTTCATTCCTCAAGCAAATTGATTCATGTTCTCCCTTAGCACTAAACAAATTGGGCTATTCCTTTTCAAATCCATACACCCCCTATTGAAGACATGACCTTAATCACCCACACAAGGAGTAAAGACTTCAAATGGAGTCACCCATTCAGGTAACCCAATTTGATATTCACACTCCCTGTATGGGAGATTAAGATCATGTCTTCCATAGGGGGTGTATGGATTTCAACAGGAACATCCCACTGAATGTTGTGGCAAGCTCTATCTATAATGCCTTGTGGTTTGATGACTGGGAAGGAAGACAAGGACAAAAACCCAAACCTATTAAGCCTGAATTGGTCGCTGACCGTAAACGCCAATTTGTGCCAAGACTAGGGCATAGATTTGTCTTTACAGATTGTAAGAGGCCATGACTGGACAAGGTTAGACTGTCAGCAGTGAATAACTTGATAATCACACATACATTTCACCATATCATACTAAATTATATTATTATCATTATTATTAGTAGTATTTTCTTTTCCATAAAATGTTAGCTTTTACTGTCATATACATCCCCCTTTCAATTTTGAGCCAAACAACTGTAGTCAAGTCAAGAAAATTAGAATTTACTACAAGCTCCAATGTCGCCAATGCATCCAAGGTCATTCAATGAATGTACAAATTTATTGGGATTAAAGAATTGTGCCCAGATAAATGAGCATGTTGTGGATCCTAGTGACAGTTCCAAGACACCACCAATACAAAGCTGAGGATTGTAATAGTGGATCAGAATATCAGCTTAAACTGAGCCTCCAAACCAAGGATTATATAATGCTGATATTCATTTCCTGAGTTCATACACTTTCTGACCACCAAAATTCCATGACTTTCCATGGCCATTTCAGGAAATATTCCATGACTTTCCCTGAAAAAAAAGGACAGAGGTCCCCGTCTGACACCCATTTAAATAAACTGTCAGCAGGAACTAAGTCCTGAAGGATTTCTCAAAGAAATGAATGAAAAGGTTTTTAAAGCATCAACTTCAAAGGCTCATAACTTGGAAACTGAGCCACCTGCGTACATATGAAAGTCCTCCATCATGAGATAAGAGCTTTTTGAAATAAGCTTTCCTGAAAAAATGGACAGAGCTTCACAGTATGACAGCACCATTTAAGGAACTGTCAGTAGGAACTAAGTCAAAGAAATGCATGACAGGTAAAGCTTGAAGTAAAAGTGTCAACTTTTAGGTGGTACAATTACTACACCCTCTGATAATTTTGCATTTTTCTCACAAAATACTACACACTGATAACAAAAGTTATGTATTATAGGGGTAAGGAAAATGAAAACTTGTTGTACTCATTGGCCATTGCTTTGTCAACTCCAGTTTTAAACCTACAGTTTCAGCACTAGGCAACATGTTCTGGAAGGGCATTCCATTGGTTGACAACTCTTGAACTGAAGGTGTGTGACCTCAGGTTGAGCCTCATGTACTGTTGCTGGATCTTGTAGGTGCATCCTCTTGTGCCAGTCTTGCTATCATCCATCCTAAATAGGGTTTCTTTTTCCATGTCATTGATTCCGTGCATGATCTTGAAAACTTGTATCATATCTATCCTGCTGTAAGCTAAACTTGGAACAATCTTGGTAGCTTTTCATTGTACATGTACCGCATTCGTTCCAATAAGCACCCATGCCACAATAAGTGCCCACCCAGGGTATTTTTTCTTTGCTAAAGGATACCATAAATGTTGAAGTGACAGAGAGACATCGATACAGTGAAATAGCTGGAGGACTACAATCCTGTGTAAACTTGCAATACATTTTCTGCATCAGAAAAGCTACTAGAACATCTCAGGGCCCTTTTATAACATATCAAAATTTGTCTCTAATATAAACGCCCCTTACGAAAAATTACAGAAACCAGGTAAAAAAATAAGCGCCCACCCAAAATGACTTTGTTAAACGCCCTGGGCGCTTATTGGAATGAATACGGTACCTTCTCTATTACTGGGCGTCTTTGTTGTATTATGGATTCCAGATGCTATTGGCATACAGATGTGGTCTAAATGGTCTTTAAAATTATACCAATGTCTTACAAGTACACAGTAGAGTATCTTTAGAATCTCCACATCCAACCATGAAGTCAAAAGGTTCCACAGGTGATTCCTACAATTCTAATTTCTATTGGCTTTATTAGCTACCATGGCTGCATGTTTACTGAAGGACAAGCATGCAAGGAAGGACCAAATTTTACACCAAGGTACTTTTCTTCCAAGATAGATCACCTTTGATATATATTCCTCTGACATTGCACATCATCATGTATATAATGTAAAAAGTGTGATTATCAGTCTGGCTACCATAATGCATTACTCTGCACTTGGATTACTTGGATTATTCAGGGGTAGCACTAGGCTGCATTTGGGGGTCCCGGACAAACCAAAATACAGTTCGGACCATCTATTTTTAAATTTTCTGGAAGTTCAGGGGTTCCTGCAGACCCCCACTTTATCAATCTAGCACTACCGCAGACATATAGTTATGCTGCATTTATGCAACTCTGCTAAAACTATATAAAGCTGGAATCTAGATCATAAGAGTTCATCTGGGACCAATCTAAAATATATCTGAAGTAAAAGTTGGTGCTCACTGGGAGAAATTTTCGGGGAGAGCTCCCTTAATCTTTGTGTGCATTATTACCTATAGTATGACCAATAGTCACTATATTGCCCAGGCAGGGAAGAATTACTGACCCAACTTTTCTCTGTTTTATGCTTTAAGTCCATGGTTTCCCTCAAAATAATTGTTTTTGGGATGGGAATGGATAAAAGCCAAGGGACCACTACATGTATGCTAATGCTATGTACCCATATAATTCTTCCCTACGACACTTGATGAATTCATCTACCCTGTGCTCAGTCACTGCCAGCCAGTGACCATCAATATCATTCCAAAAATAGCCATAAAACATAATAATACATGTTCCAGTTATACATTTCCCCCAAATTAGTTAATTTTATTTTTAATCTTCCTTGAATCCTGTTGACTTTCTTCTGTTTTTCCCTTCTATTTTTTTCTTTTTCAAAATGCAAATTTCTTCCCCAAAGGGGTAAAATTATTCCCTTCCCTTTGGGGGCGATTTACGGAAGAATAGATGCCCCTGCGCCCAAAGTATGGTCAAACTTCAAATGAAATTTTTCCCATTTTGGGGGTCCTATATAACTGTGTTTGGAAGCAAGATATGGATTTGATTTTAGCAAATTTGAAGTCTACACCCAAAAAACCCCAGAATAGAGCATTTGAATGTTCTAGGGCGTGTAGTTTGGGAGAAATGGCCTCTTTAAGTTGGACTTTCACGCAACCACACACTTTTCAATTAACCCCCAATTTCAAACTGACGCTGTGCGAAAACGAAATGGAGTAAGAGGCTCATATTTTCAGGTTTTTCATTGATATCTATCAATACACAAACTAAGAAAAAATCCACGGTATGGTGTACACCCCTTGCTGAGTTGGCATGGACTGACCGTAGTCACCTTACAGTTGAAAATAGTGTCTGACCGATCAGGTCCCTATCTGAATCGGCCGATTGGCCGATCAATTCCCTCTTTGATCTGCCGATTCGATCACCGATTACCAATTCCCCAATTGTAAACAATGGCTGCCATCGCCATGAGTAAATTTCACCTGTATGTTGAAAGGGTACTTGTACGCAAAGTATTACCATAATTATGTATGCTCTGAGCACAAAAATACACTCCCGTGCTCATTTACAATACTTAATTTGACCATGATTATTCTAAGTTCAATTTACCTTTCCCCTGATATCCGAGTCCGTCGAATCATTCGATCGCCCCATTTTAATATTGTGTTTGTACGTTCAAGTCAGTATTGAGTTTTGCACACAGCCCGTAGTTCTCTCCAATCTGACACGCACATGTGTAACCCGGAAGTGTTGAGTTTTGCACACGGCCCGTAGCTCTCTCCAATCTGACACGCATGTGTGTAACCCGGAAGTACATTGTAAGAACTACAATTGTACATGTGCATGCGGGGAATTACCTGATTATCTCAGCTGCATGCCTGAATCACGGTATGAATGTATGTTTATCGCCTACAAAGCTTGTTCTTTTGCTAAATTTCGCTTGATTTAACTAGTCTAATTCAAAGAAATATACCAATAAATGAATACCTGTTAAGCTTCAACAATTGCTTTCATGATATTGGGTGATCGGTGCATTACATCGGCGGATGAAGGAAAAATCGGCTGATGCAGATCACTACCGATAAGCTAATAATCGGCCCGATTCGAAGCTACCGATCTGATCGGTCAGTCTCTAGTTGAAAACAAGTTTCTTGTTGAGAAAGTAATGTAATGATTTTCTCAGGGTGTGGTACATGTAATATGGATGATGCGTGATTTCCTGCTAAATAACACGAAACACAGAGAACTGAAAACATGGAGCAAAACGACAATGGAAGAACTGTACTTCACAAAATAACAGAATTTATTAATAAAACATGAATCCTAACAATACAGAGACTGTCGCTTTATTGGAAGTCATGTCTCTAAACAAATGGTCGAGCGGTCTAATTTTTGCACAGAAACAAAGTGTATGTTGGTCGTACGTATTTTAAACTCAACAACTCAACATGGGAGGATGAGGCTGTGGATCACTAAAATATAATAACAACAATTACATGATCATCCTGAAAATTTAAGCATTTTAAATAGGTCTAAATTGGGCCAAGGCAATGCAAGTACTATGCCATTTATCAGGTCTGGGACTTCCTGTATTGAGCTGTGTTTGCATCTAATACATTGGTGAGTGCAAACACACAGTGTTTGGGAACAATAGGAATAATTTTGGTTTCATTTATAAGAAAATCCGAAATACACAAATCCGAAATACACAAATAATCAGGAATGTGCGCCCTGTGCAAATACAGCAAGAAAACAAGTCATGTGCGTCAACAAACTGCCCTAGGTCAATGTCTGTTCGTCAGGTTGATGGCGACGCAATTTGTTGCCGCCGAAGTCATTTCACTTGATGAACGTTTCATACCCAAGAAAAAGGTTAAAAGCCTGAAAAAGATAGGGAGACACCCGTAGGCTCAGGGCATTTCAGTAATATATAGCTCGGCTCGGGTCATGCGGGTGGTCTAACTTTAGTCTATAATGCTGATGATGATTGATGGCAATTGCCCATCCTGGATTCAACTACACTCGCTTGCCAGTCTTGTGTACGCCGTTTGTACACAGACAGAGACTGCCATTTTGTGTGTCAATGGGATTTACACACTTAACGTTTTGCGCAGCTCAAACATTTCAACAATTTTTTTTTTGCAATTCAGTCAATTTATATGAAATTGGTACGGTACTCACATATCTGATCTCCAAATCATTACCTTATTATTCTTATTCAATGTACATCCAAGTAAATTAAACTTGGAATTTCTGATACCCTAAAAGATAATTTACAAGCCATCGACCCCCCTACGTCCGACAAGCGTGTTCGGTGATAAAACAATGCAAGTCACAAGATGACCCACCTCATTTACAGCCGGTTTCTGTCGTCAAGTCATGTTCGCGATACAGCCATGTTGCACTCTGGGGTCAAGACTAATCAGTTACTTCCAGGTCACATCAATAACATCGAGTAAACAAAAAGGCTGAAAAAACTGAGAAAATTGTGTCATTAAAAAGTGTTTCATCGTAACGATCAGAAACCTCAAAAAACTTTTTTTGACCGCGCTGGATATGCTAAAGATATACAGGTACATCCATTGAAAGGATATAAATTGGATGGTAAATAAGCCAAATATTCATGTATTGCAAGAAATCTACTCGGCAGAGAATTGTGGCGTGCTCGCAAAAAATTACCGTCCGTGCGAATCGCTGAATCAGTGAATGTGAATCAATGACAATGTATCCCTACTTCTATAGAAAAATTATCAAATTCGTGGACATCGTGGAACATTCAACTACGCTTGTTACTCCGCGACTAATCGTGCTAACTACACGTACAACGCTACTCTACGCGTCCATATTAGCGAGGCTATCTGCGTACAACTGCTTACTACGCACCACAGCCACACAAAAGAGTTTATGTTCCACGATGACATGTCCACGAATTTGATAATTTTTCTATAGATTCAACTATATTTATCACCTTTTCTAACTAGTATATCTAACGTCACTTGATAAAATCTGCGATTAAAGTTGAGAATCGACATTACACAATCATGTTACATTGGGTGCATATTAAAGTGGACCACTTTCACTTTACCATCGTGCACATGCACACTGGCCACCACACATGCATACAACGGCGAACGTGCACACACGTCGAAGAAAAACTGACCGGCAAAAACCTGCAACTTCAACGACTTTGTCTGCAAAAACAGTAACATGATTTATATTATTTTAGCTATAGTATTACCTACCTTGGTCTTATCTCCCGTAGCTGGCCCGTCGATTCCGAGCTGGCCGTGGCAAACGGCAAATATTCTGTATTTTCATGGGTCCTGACGGGCGATAATCGGCCACATATCGGCCATGTTGACAATTTTCGCCTGCAGAATTATGGGAAGGGTCATATAATTTTCACGTTTTATAATTTTTATATGAATTATTAATTGGTAGATAAATGACTGCAGCTATGGGTTAGTATTTTAAATATGCAGGTACACTCAATATATTGTTTAATCTTTTTTCTGTATATGATTACTTTAGAATTTTGAAAACAACTTACTTTTTTATCAAAATCTTAACAACAAATATTTATTTCATTGAAATATTTGGTAATGACCTTAAATGACCTTTTTATTTCAGTCAAAATATTACGGTGGTTTCAAACCAAATCGCCACCCACTTGCCCGTTCATAAGCAAAGGAGCTACTTGAAAACTGGAATTTACGTAGACTTGTACGCAAGCATCCGATTGTATGGTGCAACTTGCACAAAGTTGTTAAAGTATTGCAAGAGACCAATGAGTACGTTATCCAACAACAACATTGCATGGGCCGAGTGCAGTTTGTTTAAGCTTTATAAATCTAACAGATATTTAGACAAATAAAAATGCCAGAAGAAGAAAAAAGCAAAGCATCTCGGCCTGATTCTCGTAAGCTTCATCCAGGTGTCCACAAAATGAGAGATGCAGTCGTCAATCCGTGCATACCGGTAGGTTTGAGATTTCCAAGAACATAAAAACTAGAAAAAGAGACTGTCAAATTCAACAGTCATATCCATGCATGTGTCATTTAGGCCGCTCATTCATACCAACTTTCCCCGGGCCAACTTTAATGCATGAATGTGTCACACACACACACACGCACCCACCCCCACCCCACACACATTATTCTGCATGTCTACATAACCTATCATGGTTAAATTTGCATAGGCCTACTATTCCAGAAAGATACAGCACTAACAACCCGGTACCCCAGGTCAACATAAAAAGTGGTAACCATGTGTGTTCTAAATTTCGCAGAAAAGGGGTATTTTGTTGACTGAAATCTAAAAAAAAAGGGGTATTTCAGTCACAGGTTCGTTTGATCGATGTCTTCAGCCCTACATACATAGGCCCTACTGTGTAATTGCCAAAGGAATCTTGTAAATTCATTCCCTTTCCAGAGATATCGGCAAATATATTCGATTTGTATTTTTTGTCCCGGGTTTTTTTGTCTGTCGACAGACAGAAAATATACAATCCTATGGCTATGGACCATTGAAAATATACGTTTTGGTCCATATCTCGCCAACGGTAAGTCCCGGCGGTAAGTCCGATTTGCGGGAGTACAACAGACACAAAGTAATGTTCATACTTGCACATTTTGTACTTAATATCTATATAAATAAAAGGAAGGTTGCCCATCTTGTGCGCGAGTGTTCTCCGAATTGCCTAGACTTTCGGCTTTGATTTAGTGGTATATTGATCGGTACATATTGCCATTTTTCCATCGGACATTCGTTTTTGCAAAAATTGGTGGTAACTAAGAGAATAACATAAAAAACTGTCGTGTTGCTATGCAAAATCGATCGCAGTGGCATTGTGGGTAATACGGAACCGCGTAATAATATTTCCATTAAAAAACCATACGCAGAGCAACATTGCCCCGTTTTCTGCCAACTGCGAGGTGGCCAAGAAATGATTCAGGCTATCTAGATGCACAACAGCGCATAATTTAATAATGATCTTACGAGCTTTCCGTCCCTACGCAGAGCTACGCGCCCCATTTTCCGCCACTGCATCAAGGTTGGCAGCCAAAAAATTAAGGCTACGACGCGTGAATCAGGTCTTTGCGTCATCACTAAGACGTAGGAAACAGTGGTCTGGTAGTCTAGAGTGGTGATAGTGCCTGCGTGGAGACCGGGTGCAGACAGTCAGTGTACAATTTCATTATTTATTCTAGGCCTATGAATCGTCCGGAGATTGAGGAATATATACGGGAAATGCATTGCACTTTATTTGGTTGAAAACGGTCAACAAATATGATTAAAACCGGGATTTTGTTTTCACGGGCTTTTTTATTGTCAAAACTCAGTGGTAGCGCTGCATGCCGTAACTAACTGGCAGCAGCGTTGGTGTTAGTGCGTTGGCATACAAGGGATGTGACTTCGACGCACGGGCGATATGCATATGCATATATGCATATGCATATGCATAGGCCAGAGAAAAGAAAAGAAAGTAGGACAAAAAGGGGTACTGGGTTTGGTTAAGAGATTACCAAAATGATAAAGGATACGGGAGTAAGGAAGGAACCTAAAAATGAAAGAATAAATAAATAAATAAATTATTCAGGAAAAAAAAGGAAGCTAAAATAATGAGAACAGAATTAAATACAAATGGGAAATCACAAGCTATAACTTAATAAGCAGGAAATATGAAAAATGGGAACAAAATAATAGAAAAAAAACCTAAAGCTAAAAGGACAAATGTAAGTAAGGGTAGATTTATAAAATAATGCATGGGAACGGGGTTCAATAAATAAATAACATGGGAACGGAAAATCACAAGCTAAGCAGCATATATCTATTGGAACAAAATAGATTTATGTAGAAGAAACTGAAAAGAAAGAAAGAATAAAATGAATAAAAAAAGAAAAAGAAAGGGAAGACAAAAAAGATACGGGTATTATACGGGTTACTAAATGAAACGGGAGCAAAATAAAGAAGGAAAGAAAGAAACTAATCAGGAAATATAAGAAAAAAGCTAAAATTAAAAACTAATCAGAAAATATAAGAAAAATGAAGCCAAAATAATGAAAACAGAATTAAATAAATAACATGGAAACGGGAAATCGCAAGCTAAGCAGCATAAAAAAGAAGCTAAAAGGGAAACGTAAGAAAGGACAGATTTAGAAATAATTGGAATGCGGTTCATGGAAACGGAAATTCCCAAGCTAAATAGCAATTTTTAATGGGAACAAACTAGACCCATGTAGAAGAAACTGAAAAGAAAGAAAGAAGCTAAATGGAAATGCAAGAAGGAACAGGTTTAGAAAAATAAAATTTACCTTTTCAATGAGTCTACCTTTTCAGTAATTCCTCCTGTTTTAGTGATCGCTCCCATTTACTCATCTAGCGGGGACCCGCGCGAAGCGCGGGTATCCCGCTAGTATTAAAATATTTGGAGTCATTGAAAAGGGGTGTCTGGAAATCTTCTCATTGAAAACCTTGAAAAAGGGGGTATTTTTTACTGAAAAATCAGTGAAAAGGGGGGTTTTGAAAAAAGGAAGAACACACATGGTTACCACTTTTTATGTTGACCTGGGGTACCGGGACTAACAATAATTTAGGTAACCCAGCAGGCAAACCTTAGTTAACACATTTGCTAGTCAGTCAAATTCGCCGACAATGTCAATGCATTTTTACATAGAAATTTAAAACAAGTGCCCGAAGAAAGAAACCTACATAAATATGTTTTCTATACTTCACTTGACCCAAATATATGATTTTTATGGTGATAAGTCACCCGACATGGAATTTTAGAGGGATTTGGATAGCATTTCCATTAAAAAAGCTGCTATCATAATGAGACTAAGATCTAGAAACACCCCGAAATGCCGTTTTGGGGAATTTTGCTAGCTGAAACTTTTTGATGAAAGTCAATCTTTGACAAGATGTAACTTTGCTACGGAAAGTGCTATGAAAAAATGGTTTTCAGTTTTGGCTTTGTTTACTCAAGGGCTTTAATTTGATATATAAAATGATGCAGTTTGATGGCAAATTTAAATTCACCTAGCATACCTACATCTCAATTCATATATTGGCTGGACTCAAAGAGTATAGAAGCCAAGCTTGTGCGGGGGTAAAGCTGCTTATTGTTGTTGTAGTTGTGACTTGAATGTGTACCTAAATAATTCCCTCATTTCCTTCCAAAGCAAAGTTACGGTGAATTTATGTATTTTTTCTGATCATGATTAGTAATACTGGCGGGTGTCTGCGGGACTTTTAAACAAGTGGAAATGATTTGGAAATGTTTTCCAAGACTGGCAATGTTGTTTCTATGATCCACCAAGCTTGGCCATAAGAAATATTGGCGTTAGAAAATTACCGGAAGTAGATTATTTTCCTTTGTTTTTGGTCACGGCCACAATGCTTTGTGGGTAAAAATGACGTCATTCTGCTTAGAAGTCGCGATAACAGTGGTTCATAACCGGCCAAGCTCAATAGATAAGAAGCTTAGCAAATCGATAGTACACCATTCATACCTGATTGCTCAGTATCGACTCATAACGATCATAGTACAAAGGGAACTGGGTTCGTGAATTCTCCTTCTATAATACCTACCATGGTAAAACTTAATGGTGACTGGTCAGAAATATTTAAGGCCATTATTTTTCGGAGCGATTGCCGAATAGGGTGCAACTCTACTAGTCTTATTACAAGACTGCCCTACCCAACCCTTAACCCTAAACTCGGTAAACGAGGACTGGGCTCAAGTCTAGCAAGTTGCACCCTATTCAGTAATTGTACTATTTTTTTATATTGTGAACTAAATTATTCATATGCTTTACTTTTTTTTCTCAACAGGAATCTGATGCCTCCTATAAGTGCTTAAATGACAACAATTACAACCGTGATGCTTGTTCAGATTATTTTAAAAACTATCAGAATTGTATGAAATTTTGGGTAGGTATTTTATTAAGTTTCTACTGAAGGAACTGCCTTTTGAGGAGAGCGAGAGCAATCGTTAAATCTGCTCTCCTTAAATCTGATACAGGAGAGTGATTTTTAACTCTCCTCTAATAGTTGACCATTCTCTCCAAAAATTACATTACATTCTATTGTAAATGCTCTATACAGCTCTCCTTGAAGGCTCCAGCTCCAGATGAAGGCTCCAGCTCCAGAAGAGCTATTTAATGCTCTCCTGCTAATTCCAAAAGACAGTCCCTGCTAACTGATGATTGATTCATGATCTAATTTAAAATCTAAAAGTTACACCACATTGTTCAAATTTGCATAAATTTCAAGTTGAGCAATCTGTAACATGTAATTCAGAATTTGTAATATGTGGCATGATCTGACCCAATCAGGTCATCATCAACATCATCATCATCATCATCATCATCATCATCATCATCATCATCATCATCATCATCATCATCATCATCATTAACATCATCATCATCAACATCATCAATTCATCATCATCAACATCATCCATGGGCTGTGGATAGGGATCATTGGCAAGTGCAGCTACATGGTTGCTTGATTTAAATTACAAAAAAAATCACTGATTTAAATCAACTTCTTCAATTTTTGATGAATGTAAGTTAATTGATTTCATAATTTCACTGTTTTACTGTCTGGATTTTAACTGGAAAAGCTCATTTGGAAGGAGTAGACTTTTCAATAAACATAACTGATGGGTACTAATCATTTTAATACAACATGTAGTTATTAAGTACCGCACATGTATGTACAGTAGTGGACATCTAAAAACAATGGAAATTGCTGAGAAAAAATTTTGAACAAAATTAAGAGCATCCTCCTCAGCTAATGTAAAAATATTGATTTAATTAATCTTCATATGCCATCTCTCTTTTTCAGACAAAAATTTCTAGACAAAGACGCTGGAAAGGAATCAAACCTCATCTACCACCCCCTGAGGAGAGGGACCAGATTCTACAGGACATGAATGTACCTGAAAATGAAAATTTATAATACAGACTGAGAGCAAGTGTTTTACTCCATGCTAATACATCGCAGGATACCTGAGCCTGCACAGACTCATATCTGTTAAAGTGAAAATTTTTGCACACATAAATTTTCACGCATTGCTGATTTTGAACTTCTTTGCTTGTTTTTTAAAACATGGGCATAAAATAAACATATTCTCACATTTTTATTTTCGCAGTAGCTGATTTGAGCATTTTTTTTGTAAAGCGTGAAAATTAATGTTCAGTGAAAATTTCTACTTTTACAATACCTGATGGGCTACTCCAGTGGTGTTCAACATGTTGGCCACATGCAGCACCTACAATGATGTCCAGTGCGGTCTGCAAAGCCTGTTCGTACTCAAATACAATTATGAATATATTTTTAAACAAAAACTTCAAACTGTGTGAACTTCATGATGCAACTCTCTGGTCCAAATTTAAGGATGGGCCTGTGATTTATCAGAGTGATTGTCTTGTCTTTTCTGTGCTAATACCAGGGTACCACATCCTACACAGTCACACTCTTTTCTTACACTGGACACCCCAGTTTCATACTAATAACATGTATGTATAATGCAACATGGATTGTGTATGTGTATGCACATCAACCTTGGAATGTGGAATATAACTCTGATGTAGTCATAGTCTGGTTGTGTAAAATTTAAGCATGGTTTGTAAATCTGCCATTGTGGCTTGTCGCTCATGGGGGACAAATAGTTTACCCCCTGCATTTTTTCAGCAAGAGCCCGAAATCAAATAATAATTTGTATCTTTCAGCTTGGGCATTAGAAAGATTTGAACGCACATAATGCAAACAGTGCACTTTGAATCAATGTTTGCCACGCTTGTAACAAAATTATCAGGAGCATTTTCAGCAAGAGCCCGAAATCGAATAATAATTTGTATCTTTCAGCTTGGGCATCAGAAAGATTTGAACGCACAGAATGCAAACAGTGCACTTTGAATCAATGTTTGCCATACTTGTAACAAAATTATCAGGAGGTACACTATTTGCCCTCCATGACGACACACAAACATGGCAGAGTCGGTACTCTTTGTTTCTACATGTACCTCATTGGTATGTTGGCATTCAGCAAGAAGAGCCCAATATCATTTTGAGGGTTAAGACGGACTAGATCACAAACAATTGTAATCATGTACTCCTAAACTGTTTTCTTGTATTGAAAATTATGTATTGTACCATTAGATCAAAACTCCACAGGCACCTGTAAGAACTGATGGTTTAACCACCCTCTAAATGGCCCAGCCCCAGTTCTACCAAGGTGCCTTCAGTTGGGTTTTGAAGTCATCCCTATGCCACGGTGCCACCCCTGCGAGAAATCTTCCCCTTTGCCCCACTGTGGGATGCTGGCTGAGTGGCTGCTCTAATACATAAGAATTTCAGGATTTTTTGTGCCCATTTTTGACAAGCCCCCCCCCCTGGAAGTTGCCTTGCATCCCATCCCCCTTTTCCACCTCTGAAAAAGTCTGGGCCACGTCACTAAAGATGTGCAAGAGGAAAAGAGTCAGACCAACCCATATTTGCATTTTGGGAAGTTATATTTTTGCCAAAATTGATTGATTTTGCCTGAAAATGTTTGGAAAAAATTCCGAACATTTTCAAAATATGTTTGAAAAAAGTCATACAATTTTTGCCAACTTTGACAAGCTATTTTAGGGTAGTTTTAGCTTTCAGAAATTGTTTTTAAAATCTTGATCGACCCTACTTGAAAAGTCCGTCCACCAGTTAAACGGGGGTTTTTAAGTCGCATTTCTGGTGAAATTCTGGAAAATTTGTGCAATTCTTTCAGCAGCTCACCAGGATAGGTGCATTGGGCTATTCTACTCCAGATCCTGTGGGAAAATGTTGGATAGGGTGAGTATGAATTTCAAGTGGAATGAACACATTACACCACTCCATTTGAATTTCATACACCCTCTGAGAAAGATTCAACTTGAGTATTCTACAGAGGGAGGGTGAGTTTCAAATAGAGTCGATTAATGTGCTATTTCCATTTGAAATTCATATTCCCCGTGTAGAAGATATTTCTAACACCTTCCACAGGGGTAGTGTAGTTGGAAATTGCAAGCTCTCTGTTTGTTTGTTTTTGTAACTTGTGTACAGATACTGCATTATGACTTGGTAAATAAGACAAGTCGTCATCGGCAGCGCATACTGCTGTATCTTAATAGGCTGCCTTGTGCAATTTTTATTATCAATGTTGTATTTATTGTTATTTTTGCTTTCGTTTTGAATGGACATGATATTGTAATATTGTGATAATACCTCAAAATTAATATATTAAGTTAATTTCACAGTATATTTCATCACAATTAGATGACAATTTATACAAAAATCACACAAGGCAGCCTTTTGAGATACGACAGTATGTGAAGCAGATGACGAAGTGATGACATGTTGACTTCATCAATTTTAAACAAATTAAATTTATTGAGATTAAAATCAAATTCAATGTGGTAAGAGATTTTTTTATGACTTATAGTATTCCAAATACTTCCAGTTAAAAAAAAAAAAAAAAGGTTCGTCTCAAAGCTTGCGCGCGCGTTTGTAAAATCCCACGATTTAACAAAAAACAAATGCGGAAATTTTTTTTTTTATTTCAAAAAACTTTTTTTTATAGTTTTTTCTAGAAAAAATCGGCGAAAATCAGACTTTTCTCTCAAAATACCATGAAAACAAGTCGGGAATAAAATTTTTTTTTAATCGCATTTCACATTTGTTTTTAAATTTCTTGTGAGCTTTGAGACAAACCTTTTTTTTTTTATCCTTATCACATCAGATCAGAGGGGTATGTAATATACTTAGTAGGGAAATGACACGGACCACTACTTTATTCAATCGACTCAGTCAGGGGTAATGTACCCTAGTATGGGGTAAATAGCTGGAAATACACCTAATTGGGGGAAACCGCCAGAAAGTGGCTGTAATAGCCAATAGCAATATGAAAAAATAAAACCTTTCAAACAAAATTGGTTGCCCCTCCCAATTTTTTTTTTCATTCTTGATTTGGGGTCTACTATATAAATTTAGCACCTGATTATGGCAAGCCAATAATTTTTGAACAGTCAGAGAATTGTGACCCTTCCTCCCCACCAACTTTCAGAAACCTTCACCTGCCACTATATTTTATTTAAAGGATGGTTTGATTTATCAAGTGTTTCCATTTGTGGTTTTTATCAATTTTGAACCTATATCCCATCAGCAGAGTTAATAAATCCATGTTGAGGGGTGAGTGACACGAACTCCATTTTGATTATTTTGGGAAAAACAAGTTTACAGAAAATGGTCTGTTTTGATTAGCTTATGGTCATGTATTACATAAAATGGTTTCTTTATGAAAGGATCATATTAAGTAGTGTTTAAATAAGCTAACATTTATTTAATTAGCCCAATAATTATGAACAACACAGAAAAGGACGATTTGTTGGAGATATTTCTTGTTCTGCTGACATGAGAATGGGTTTAAATGGAGTTATGTCTTTATTTTTACTGGAAAGTGCTAATTTTTCTGAAAAATTTATTCTAAAATCTCATATTCGCATAAAAATGGAGTTACGTCGTCGTGTCACTGACCCCTTGACGTAATCATAAAGCCTTATTTACATGGAGACTCTATTGCTTGAAATTTATTTCCGCAAGGGAGAGTCCCCGTGTATATTGGTAATTTTGCCAGGCAAGGCTCCTGGACCTCTGACCTTTCATAGTTTCCTCAAAATAGAACCGGGGCTATTTTTTCAGGACAGTATACACTCTCCAGAGAGTTTTCTCTGGTATGTTGATGACATATGCACACTTTTGTTATGTATTTACCTGGTTATGGTTTTATAGGTCACATAGGGGGCCCCAGATATAGTTGATTGAGGTCATACTTGCTGGACTCTATGTCCCCATGTAAATTGCATCGCCAGGGCAAGTAATCCATCAAAATAAAATTTATGGTTATTATGTAGGCAAGGGTAAAGTCCCCATGTAAATTAGGCTTAAGACACCTTTTTTCAAGAATTTTGCACAAATTTCCGATAGGCCTAATTTCTGACTGAATGACCCTGTTTTTTCATTATAAAAATTGACCATTTTGTATCAACTTTTATATTTTGACCAACATTTTTTCCCAGCCTCACTGAAAGACCCCCTTGTTTATTTTTAAATAATTTTTTTTTAAATTTCTATTCCAAAGTTTTCGGCGACTTTGGAGAACCACTGGACCTATTCTGAAGTGCTAGGATCATTCACAGTTAATTTGAAAACAATTGGAAAAAATTACAAAAAATTACAGTTTGTTATCCTTAATATGCAAACCACTAACTAATGTTTACCTCTTCATCTAGCACATATTATAAAATGCATGGAAAACCAATGCATGTATAATATTGTGATAGATGAAGAGGTAAACATTAGTTAGTGGTTTCCATATTAAAGATAACAAACTGTAATTTTTTGTAATGTTTTCAAATTCTTTTTTTTTTTTCAAATCATCTGTGAATGATCCTAGCACTTTAGAATACGTCTTGTGTTTCTCCAAAGTCAACAAAAACTTTGACATGTTTTTTGTTAAATGTTTTTTTTTTTTAATTTTTAACTTTGTATTGTGCATCATATCAGTGTCCTATCAGTCACGTAGGCCCTGTTATAAAGCCAAAAAATCGCTTCAACGAATGATCGTTATGTACAAAAGTATAGGAAACTGCATTTTTAAAAGCACATTTTCTATGTGAAGGAAGCATATTTTTCAAACTTGTAAAAACAAGTCCCAGAATGTTTTTTCACATTTTTTCAAAGGTTGCAGTCATCAAATATGTGTTGAAATTGTTGCCAGATATGGAGTATAAATCCCTCCTCAAAGTGTATAAAAGCCTAGGGCTTCATTTTCACCTTGTTGTTTTTCTATAAAATGTGTCTAATGTGAAGGGGCTTATAAGGGTTTTTACAGTGTAGAAACCCTCTAGCTTTAGGGGCTTCGCCCTCAACCACCACCGGGGCTTTTCCCTGACCCCACCAAGGGCCCTTAAGCGGGCCCCTGGACCCCCCGCCATCAGAGGCGATACTACGGGCACTTCGCGCCCTACGTTCGCCATGTACTCTGTTTTTTAGGTTTTCAATGTTGGCAGGTATGACATCTCCGTCACTTTCAAAGTCGAATGCTCCTCCTCCACCCGCTGGGGGGTGGGGCGTAGCTAATGGATGTGGCGCCCAGGGCTAAGATATACTACATCCATACCAATATCAGCAGTAGATAGCTACTTCATCCATACCAATATCAGCAAGGTGCTGGGGTAAATATTTAATTACTAAAATGAGCGCAAAGGATGGATCTATGATTGGCTTAGGTTGTGGAATAGCCAGGACTTTTTATGCCTCCACCGGGAGGCATACTGTTTTTGCAATGTCCGTCCTTCCGTGCTTCCGTCCGGATGCCGTATCTTGGGCATGGATGGGCGGATTGACTTCAGATTTTCAGGATAGGTGGGTCATGGTCAAAAACTCTGGCTACTTTTTTTTTTTGGGTGAGGTTCAAGGTCATATACTGAGGTAAAAGGTCATTTGAGGTCAGGAGGCTCATTTTCCTTATTTACCTCTTTCTCAGAGACTAGGGGTCGCATGTTCCTCAAACTTGGTGGGTGGGTGTATCTTGACCCCAGGCAGAACAAGTTTGTATTAGTTAGTGGGTCAAGGTCACCTGAGGTCATGCAGGGGTCATTTGAGGTCAAATTAGCAAAAACTGTCATATGGCCATGAAACTTGGTATGGATGAATTAGAGCCACATTTTTGGAAGGTCATTTTGGGGTCATCCAGGGTCACCCAGGGGTCATCTGAGGTCAAATTAGTAAAAACTCGTATGGGAATGAAATTTGGTGGGTACAGTCAATATATAGAGCCACATTTTTGGAAGGTCATTTCGGGATCATCCGAGGTCATCCTGGGGTCATCTGAGGTCAAATTAGTTTGAACTATCATATGGGCATGAAACTTAGTGAGTACAGTCAACATTTAGAGCCAAATTTTGGGACATCATTTTGGGGTCACCCAGGGGTCATCTGAGGTCAAATTGGTCAAAACTGTTGGATGGGCATAAAACTTATTGGGTACAGTCAACATTTAGAGCCAAATTTTTGGAAGGTCATTTTGGGGTCACCAGGGGTCATCTGAGGTCAAATTAGTTTGAACTATCATATGGGCATGAAACTTGGTGGGTACAGTCAACATTTAGAGCCAAATATTTGGAAGGTCATTTTGGGGTCATCCGGGGTCACCCAGCTTTGTATCAACTTGTGAGTACGTGCCACATCACTCCCTTTGGTGGAGGCATCACGGTCAACGCTTTGCGTCGAAAACCGCGACATCCGAGAACCGCGGTCCATCTAGTTCAGAGGTGGGGGCCAAGGGTTGGTAAGGCAAATATCTTGGGTGGGGGGGGCAAACTTTTACAAAAATGGGCTACATTACAAAAAAGGTCTCCCATGGGGGAACTAGACTTCTCACAGGGGGCAGCACCCCCGGCTAAGCCACTGACTTAAGTCGTTTGGGCGTAAATGTGTGCGTTTTTTATAACGGATAAAAATCTTATGGGGCGTACACCCCCCCCCCCCCCTATAGTTCTAGGATTAAAGCCTGGTATAAACACTTTGACTTGGGGCTAAACATGCTAAATATATTGTAAAATTGGAACATTTTCACAGGTTTTTCACGCGTAATGAAGTGAAACCAGGCCAAATTTATGCCCACCAGAATATTCTGGTCTTTACCCCGTGAGCAGGGGTGTCATTAATGTTTTGTGTCGTCTCTATACTTTCATTCAACTAGAATACGCAAATAAAACGGTCGAAGTGGGCGCTATATTGATTAGTGTTTGGCCAATCCCGCAATTGCAGAAGCATTGTAGTAGCTCTGAAGTCGTTATATAGTTGTATCTGGACTGAAATCGTCTTTGATTTACTTTTTGTCTTTGCCATAAAATCACGCATACACAACCCACACATACACGAGGTGCACTCGCTACTTCAGTAGATAGCTAGGCTACTTCATCCATACCCATATCAGTAGTAGATAGTTATTTTATCCATACCCATATCAGCAGTAGATGGCTACTTCATCCATACCAATATCAGCAGTAGATAGCTACTTCATCCATACCCATATCAGCAGTAGATAGCTACTTCATCCATACCAATATCAGCAGTAGATAGCTACTTCATCCATACCAATATCAGCAGTAGATAGCTACTTCATCCATACCCATATCAGCAGTAGATAGCTACTTCATCCATACCAATATCAGCAGTAGATAGCTACTTCATCCATGCCAATATCAGCAGTAGATAGCTACTTCATCCATACCCATATCAGCAGTAGATGGCTACTTCATCCATACCAATATCAGCAGTAGATAGCTACTTCATCCATACCAATATCAGCAGTAGATAGCTACTTCATCCATACCCATATCAGCAGTAGATGGCTACTTCATCCATACCAATATCAGCAGTAGATAGCTACTTCGTCCATACCAATATCAGCAGTAGATAGCTACTTCATCCATGCCAATATCAGCAGTAGATGGCTACTTCATCCATACCAATATCAGCAGTAGATAGCTACTTCGTCCATACCAATATCAGCAGTAGATAGCTACTTCATCCATACCAATATCAGTAGTAGATAGCTACTTCATCCATGCCAATATCAGCAGTAGATAGCTACTTCGTCCATACCAATATCAGCAGTAGATAGCTACTTCATCAATACCCATATCAGCAGTAGATGGCTACTTCATCCATACCAATATCAGCAGTAGATAGCTACTTCATCCATACCAATATCAGCAGTAGATGGCTACTTCATCCATACCAATATCAGCAGTAGATAGCTACTTCATCAATACCCATATCAGCAGTAGATGGCTACTTCATCCATACCAATATCAGCAGTAGATAGCTACTTCGTCCATACCAATATCAGCAGTAGATAGCTACTTCATCAATACCCATATCAGCAGTAGATGGCTACTTCATCCATACCAATATCAGCAGTAGACAGCTACTTCATCCATACCAATATCAGCAGTAGATAGCTACTTCATCCCTACCAATATCAGCAGTAGATGGCTACTTCATCCATACCAATATCAGCAGTAGATAGCTACTTCATCAATACCCATATCAGCAGTAGATGGCTACTTCATCCATACCAATATCAGCAGTAGATAGCTACTTCATCCATACCAATATCAGCAGTAGATAGCTACTTCATCCATACCCATATCAGCAGTAGATAGCTACTTCATCCATACCAATATCAGCAGTAGATAGCTACTTCATCCATGCCAATATCAGCAGTAGATAGCTACTTCATCCATACCCATATCAGCAGTAGATAGCTACTTCATCCATACCAATATCAGCAGTAGATAGCTACTTCATCCATACCCATATCAGCAGTAGATAGCTACTTCATCCATACCCATATCAGCAGTAGACAGCTACTTCATCCATACCCATATCAGCAGTAGATAGCTACTTCATCCATACCAATATCAGCAGTAGATAGCTACTTCATCCATACCAATATCATCAGCAGTAGGCATATACCTACTTCATCCATACCAGTATCAGCATAAGGTAGTTACTTCATATCAGTACGTGATAGCTACTTCGTCCATACCAATATCAGCAGTAGATAGCTACTTCATCCATACCCATATCAGCAGTAGATAGCTACTTCATCCATACCAATATCAGCAGTAGATAGCTACTTCATCCATACCCATATCAGCAGTAGATAGCTACTTCATCCATACCAATATCAGCAGTAGATAGCTACTTCATCCATACCAATATCAGCAGTAGATAGCTACTTCGTTCATATCAATATCAGCAGTAGGCCTAGGTAGCTACTTCGTCCATACCAATATCAGCAGTAGATAGCTACTTCATCCATACCAATATCATCAGCAGTAGGCATATACCTACTTCATCCATACCAGTATCAGCATAAGGTAGTTACTTCATATCAGTACGTGATAGCTACTTCGTCCATACCAATATCAGCAGTAGATAGCTACTTCATCCATACCAATATCAGCATTAGATAGCTACTTCATCCATATCAATATCAGCAGTAGATAGCTACTTCATAGATACCAATATCAGCAGTAGATAGCTACTTCATACTAATATCAGTACTTGATAGCTACTTCGTCCATACCAATATCAGCAGTAGATAGCTACTTCGTCCATACCAATATCAGAAGTAGACAGCTACTTCATTCATACCAATATCAGCATTAGATAGCTACTGTATCCATACCAATATCAGCAGTAGATAGCTACTTCATACTAATATCAGTAGTAGATAGCTATACTTCATCCATACCAATATTAGCAGTAGAATGAGTAGATAGCTATACTTCGTCCATACCAATATCAGCAGTAGACAGCTACTTCGTCCATACCAATATCAGTAGTAGACAGCTACTTCATCCATACCAATATCAGAAGTAGATTGCTACTTCATCCATGCCAATATCAGCAGTAGACAGCTACTTCATCCATACCAATATCAGCAGTAGATAGCTACTTCATCCATACCAATATCAGAAGTAGACAGCTACTTCATCAATACCAATATCAGCAGTAGATAGCTACTTCATCCATACCGGTACCAATATCAGAAGTAGATTGCTACTTCATCCATACCAATATCAGCAGTAGATGGCTACTTCATCCATACCAATATCAGCAGTAGATGGCTACTTCATCCATACCAATATCAGCAGTAGATAGCTACTTCATCCATACCAATATCAGCAGTAGACAGCTACTTCATCAATACCCATATCAGCAGTAGATAGCTACTTCATCCATACCAATATCAGCAGTAGATGGCTACTTCATCCATACCAATATCAGAAGTAGATTGCTACTTCATCCATACCAGTATCAGTAGTAGATGGCTAATTAATACATGCCAATATCAGTAGTGGATAGCTACTTCATCCATACCAATATCAGCAGTAGAAAGCTACTTCATCAATACCCATATCAGCAGTAGATAGCTACTTCATCCATACCAATATTAGCAGTAGAATGAGTAGATAGCTATACTTCGTCCATACCAATATCAGCAGTAGACAGCTACTTCGTCCATACCAATATCAGTAGTAGACAGCTACTTCATCCATACCAATATCAGAAGTAGATTGCTACTTCATCCATGCCAATATCAGCAGTAGACAGCTACTTCATCCATACCAATATCAGCAGTAGATAGCTACTTCATCCATACCAATATCAGAAGTAGACAGCTACTTCATCAATACCAATATCAGCAGTAGATAGCTACTTCATCCATACCGGTACCAATATCAGAAGTAGATTGCTACTTCATCCATACCAATATCAGCAGTAGATGGCTACTTCATCCATACCAATATCAGCAGTAGATGGCTACTTCATCCATACCAATATCAGCAGTAGATAGCTACTTCATCCATACCAATATCAGCAGTAGACAGCTACTTCATCAATACCCATATCAGCAGTAGATAGCTACTTCATCCATACCAATATCAGCAGTAGATGGCTACTTCATCCATACCAATATCAGAAGTAGATTGCTACTTCATCCATACCAGTATCAGTAGTAGATGGCTAATTAATACATGCCAATATCAGTAGTGGATAGCTACTTCATCCATACCAATATCAGCAGTAGAAAGCTACTTCATCAATACCCATATCAGCAGTAGATAGCTACTTCATCCATACCAATATCAGCAGTAGATAGCTACTTCATCATACCAATATCAGCAGTAGATGGCTACTTCATCCATACCAATATCAGAAGTAGATTGCTACTTCATCCATGCCAATATCAGCAGTAGATAGCTACTTCATCCATACCAATATCAGCAGTAGATGGCTACTTCATCCATACCAATATCAGAAGTAGATTGCTACTTCATCCATACCAGTATCAGTAGTAGATGGCTAATTAATACATGCCAATATCAGTAGTAGATAGCTACTTCATCATACCAATATCAGCAGTAGAAAGCTACTTCGTCCATACCATTTTGTATCAACTTTTATATTTTGACCAACATTTTTTCCAGCCTCACTGAAAGACCCCCTTGTTTTGGTAAGATTTTCCCCACTCCCCAGTCTCACAAAAGACTCCCCTTTGGGGGGCATAAAGACCCCCCTTTTTGGTATCGGTAGTTTCTCACCGAAAGAACCCTAGTTTTGAACTGCTATCCACACATCTCCGTCACTTCCAAAGTCGAATGCTCCTCCTCCACCCGCTTGGGGGGGGGGGCGTAGCTAGTGGATGTGGCGTCCAGGGCTAAGATATACTACATCCATACCAATATCAGCAGTACAGTAGATAGCTACTTCATCCATACCAATATCAGCAAGGTGCTGGGGTAAAAATTTTATTACTAAAATGAGCGCAAAGGATGGATCTATGATTAGCTTTAGGTTGTGGCATAGCCAGGATTTTATCAGAGGTGGGGGGAGGGAGGGTAAGGGTTGGTAAGGCAAATTTCCAGGGTGGGGGGGGGGGCAAACTTTTACAAAACTGGGCTAATTATTACAAAAAAGGCCTCCCATGGGGGAATCAAGACTTCTCACAGAGGGCAGCACCCCACCCCCGGCTAAGCCACTGACTTAGGTCGTTTGGGCGTAAATGTGTGCGGGTTTTTTTTATGACGGATAAAAATCTTATGGGGTGGTACAACCCCCCTATAGTTCTAGGGTTAAAGCCTGCTATAAACACCTTGACTTAGGGCTAAACATGCTAAATATAGTAAAATTGGAACAGGTTTTTCACGCGTAATGAAGTGAACCAGGCCAAATTTATGCCCACCAGAATATTCTGGTCTTTACCCCGTGAGAAGGGGTGTCATTAATGTTTTGACTGAATTTATGAAATGTACACTAGGCCTTTCTCTCAGTGGCGTAGCGTCATATGGGCAAGTGACCCCCCCCCCCATCAATTTGAATGTAAATTGCCAAAACAAGAATTTTAAACAACCTGTTTATCTAAAACTGTTTATACTGTCCAATTTTCCATGTTCTATGTTTTTATTGTGTCGTCTCTATACTTTCATCATTCAACTAGAATACGCAAATAAAACGGTCGAAGAGGGCGCTATTGAATAGTTTTTGGCCAATCCCGCAATTGCAAGAAGGGACTGGACGCCAAAAGCATTGTAGTAGCTCTGAAGTCGTTATATATTTGTATTTGGTCATATGACTGAAATCGTCTGATTTACTTCTTGTATTTTCCATAAAAACATGATTTTGAAAACAAATACACGCACACACCACCCACACATACCGGTACACGAGGTGCACTCGCTTTAAATGTAAATTGTTTAACTTAAACCAATCTGGTTTCCGGCCATCTCACTCCACTTCTTCTTCTCTTATAAACATCACGGAGGACTGGTATAATGAAATTGATAAAGGTAATTTAATTGGATTATGTCTGCTGGATCTGAAGAAAGCATTTGACACCGTAGACCATAATATCTTCTTGAGTAAGCTTAAAATGTATAAAGTAGGTGAATATTGTATTAAGTGGTTTACTAGTTATCTTTCTGGTCGCACCCAATGTACATCTGTAAATGGGACTCTCTCAGACTTTAAAGAAACTGTTTGTGGAATGCCCCAGGGCTCAATTGACGGACCACTCGCTTTTCTCATTTATATATTAATGATTTACCAAATTATGTTTCTCATTGTAAAGTTAATATGTATGCGGAGAAAAAAAAAGTTAATATGTATGCAGATGATACTGTGTTGTACTATGCCTCTAACTCGTCAAATGATATCACGGAATGTATTAATAATGATTTAAAAATTATAAATAGTTGGTTACAAAGTAATAAACTTAGTCTGAATACTGATAAAACTGAATTTATTCTAATAGGGTCTAGACAAAGACTCAATACAATTAAAACAGTGTTAATGAATTATCTATCAACATAAATGGTGTAATAAGAAAGTTAATAAATGTAAACATCTGGGTGTAATTATTGATGACACATTAACTTGGAATGAGCAAATCAATAATGTACGTTAAAAAAAGTCTAAAAGGTATGTTCATGCTCAAACAATGCAGGGCAAATAGTCTCCCTAAGGATATTTTATGTACTGTGTATAATGCTATTGTTCTGCCGCACTTAGATTATTGTAATGTTGTATGGGGAAATTGTGGTGTTACTGTTTCAAAGAAACTTCAAGTTATTCAAAACAGGGCTGCAAGAACTATCTGTGGTGCACAATGGGACACACCTAGCATAGATGTTCGTGCTGAACTTAATTGGAAACCATTAATTGACAGACAAAACTCAAATTGTTTCATTTTAACCTACAAAATCTTAAATCATCTTGCACCTCCTTATTTGAGTCATATTTTCAGTCACGTAAACAATAGCTATAATTTTCGTCAAAGCCAAAGCAATGTAACTATTCCCCTGCCAAGAACAGAGTACAAAAAGCGCAGTCTGTCATATAGAGGTGCTGTAAGCTGGAATGAACTAGAAAATAATATCCAAAACTCTCCAACATTGTATACTTTCAAAAATAATCTTAAAAAATCATAAAGCCATGCCTGTAAGCATGGTATGTATGTAACCATAAGTATCATTTTGGCTTGACAATTAATAATTTTGAGTTTGTAATATGTTTAAGTCTAGATAATAAGCTTTTGTAATTATTTGTTATTTTGTACATGTATGTTTGTTTATGCACGGCCCCAAGGAAGAACAACTTTTGTTGAATTGGGCTTTCCGTGTTGAAATAAAGTCTAATATATAGCTGGGCTACTTCATCCATCCAATATCAGAAGTAGACAGCTATATACTTCATCCATACCAATATCAGCAGTAGATAGCTACTTCGTTCATATCAATATCAGCAGTAGACAGCTACTTCGTCCATACCAATATCAGCCGTAGCTACTTCGTCCATACCAATATCAGCAGTAGATAGCTACTTCATCCATACCAATATCATCAGCAGTAGGCAGATAGCTACTTCATCCATACCAATATCAGCATTAAATTGCTACTTCATCCATCAGCAGTATAGGTAACTACTTCATCCATGCATACCAATTACATAAGCAGTAGATAGCTACTTCATCCAAACCAATATCAGCATTAGCTAGGCCTACTTCATAAATACCAATATCAGCATTAGATAGCTACTTCATGTATATCATTATCAGCAGTAGATAGCTACTTCATACTAATATCAGTAGTAGATAGCTACTTCATCCATACCAATATCAGCAGTAGATAGCTACTTTATCCATACCAATATCATCAGCAGTAGGCAGATAGCTACTTCATAAATACCATGCATATCAGCAGTAGATAGCTACTTCATACTAATATCAGTACTAATATTAGCAGTAGACAGCTACTTCGTCCATACCAATATCAGCAGTAGTTAGCAGGGGCGTAGCCAGCTTTCTTGGTGGGGGGGGGGCAAAATAAAATGTTTGGGGCACAGACGAAAAAAATGGCAGTTGCATCATACAATACATAAAGACTGTATGTCTTCGAGCTTCCTGATGTGCGTGCGTGGTATTTTACACTATTTTTGCCCATTATCCGGCTAAAAAGGGCTTTATTGTTACAATGTGTGCAAATTTTGTAATTTACACTATTTTGGCCCTGAATTTTGCTAGAAAAGGGGCTCCTTGTCCTTTTTCTTTTCCTTTGCCCTCCTGATTTTCTTTCATTTTTTGTCAGAGGGGCACTTTTTCTTTCATTTTTGACAGGGGGGGGCACTCTGCCCCCCCCGCTGGCTACGCTACTGGAAGTTAGCTACGTGCAGTCAAGTTAGCTCAATCGATAAGGCGTTCGACTATGGTGCGAGAGGTTGCGGGTTCGAACCCTGGCGGTGCCTAATACGCTCTCGTGGAAAAATTGAGTTAGCTTGAAATTCCCCTGGACAAGGAACTTATACTGCTTATTTGTCCCGTACGAAATCCTGGTTGCGATGGGTATTTGTGGAATGTCTAGGATGTGCGCTCTAGAAGCAGCAAAGTCCCTGAATTGTTGTTTAATGGTTTGTGGAATGACGTGGGGTCGTAGTGGTCAGCGACAACCTGTAAAGTGTGCTGAGGCTTGTGGACCAACGTCTAGGCGTTGTGCCGGTGCGTAGCGCACTATAAATCACTGCGCATTTTTTTAGTAGATGGCTAATTCATCCATGCCAATATCAGCAGTAGATATCAACCTTATCCATACCAATCAGCAATAGATAGCTACTTCATCCATACCAATATCATAAGTAGACAGCTACTTCATCCATACTAATAGCAGCAGTAGATAGCTACTTCATCCATACCAATATCAGCAGTAGATAGCTACTTCATCCATACCAATATCAGCAGTAGATAGCTAATTCATCCATACCAATATCAGCAGTAGATAGCTACTTCATCCATACCAATATCAGCAGTAGATAGCTACTTCATCCATACCAATATCAGCAGTAGATAGCTACTTCATCCATACCAATATCAGCAGTAGATAGCTACTTCATCCATACCAATATCAGCAGTAGATAGCTACTTCATCCATACCAATATCAGCAGTAGATAGCTACTTCATCCATACCAATATCAGCAGTAGATAGCTACTTCATCCATACCAATATCAGCAGTAGATAGCTACTTCATCCATACCAATATCAGCAGTAGATCGCTACTTCATCCATACCAATATCAGCAGTAGATAGCTACTTCATTCATACCAATATCAGCAGTATATAGCTACTTCATCCATACCAATATCAGCAGTAGATAGCTACTTCATCCTTACCAATATCAGAAGTAGATGGCTACTTCATCCATACCAATATCAGCAGTAGTTAGCTACTTCATCCATACCAATATCAGCAGTAGACAGCTACTTCATCCATACCAATATCAGCAGTAGACAGCTACGTCATCCATATACCAATATCGGCAATAGGCAGCTACTTCGTCTATACAAATATCAGCAGTAGATAACTATTTCATCGTCATTCATATAGGTACCAATATCAGCAGTAGGTATATAGCTACTTCATCCATATCAATATCAGAAGTAGATTGCTACTTCATCCATACCAATATCAGCAGTAGTTAGCTAATTCATCCATACCAATATCAGCAGTAGACAGCTACTTCATCCATACCAATATCAGCAGTAGACAGCTACGTCATCCATATACCAATATCGGCAATAGGCAGCTACTTCGTCCATACCAATATCAGCAGTAGGTATATAGCTACTTCATCCATACCAATATCAGCAGTAGATTGCTACTTCATCCATACCAATATCAGCAGTAGATAGCTATATCATCAATACCAATATCAGCAGTAGATAGCTATATCTAAAGCCACGATTTCTCCGCGATACGGAAAATTAAAAACGGAAAAATTCACGGAATTTAGGGTTTGCTCACGGAAATTTTAAAATGTCACAAAATAGTGAAACACTGTGTAAAATGTTTAATTTTTGTGTTGATTTGCAAAATATAACAAAGAAAAGTGATTATTTAGCAGTAACCAACCATTAAGCAATAATTCTACTCTCTAAATTCTAAAGAGTGAAAAAGTCAATCCTCCTCGGAGTGACTCTTCGGGTCAATCGAAAAGATTGACATTTCAGTCTACCAAGAGTGAAAATGACATATTTTTCTCCATACGAGTAAAATTTTCATTCTGCAAAGAGTGACATTTCAATCTTTTTAGAGTGACATTTTCAATCTTTTTACAGAGTGTTCCCTCAGCACAATCTCTCTCGATTGAAGTTTATTTATGTTTATTAAATTTAAACACACTTCAATCGAGAGAGATTGTGCTGAGGGAACACTCTGTGAAAAGATTTAAAATTTCACTCTAAAAAGATTGAAATTTCACTCTTTGCCGTCTGAAAATTTTATTCATATGGAGGAAATATGTTATTTTCACTCTTGGTAGATTGAAATGTCAATCTTTTCGATTGACCCGAAGAGTCACTCCGAGGAGGATTGACTTTTTCACTCTTTGGAATTTAGAGAGTAGGCCTACAATGCAAGATTCTGGCTATACTACAGTAAAAGTAGACTATGCCATAGTCGAATTTTGATTTAAATAAAAATATGTTATTATCAATCATGATGAACGCATCCTGTTGGAGCTCAAAATTATACTGATGTGTATTATAATTAATAGTAAAATGGTCATAAAGAGTTTATATAATTAGTGACAGTAAAAGTAAGTATAGAGGGTATGCAATACGACGTCACTCATGACAGAGTCATCCTCATTTAAATAAAATTCTGTCCTCCATAAGGTGCCACGGGGCAAATCGCATGATAATACATTAAAACAGGTGATAGGTATGAATGGATGTGGAATCGATCTAGTGGTCTGTCCCTCTGTCATCTTAAGCTATTTTAGAACTGTCCTCCAACATGGCTGCCATCTCAATTGTTATATCGTTCCGGTTGGTTTATTGCATACACTCTATACTTATGTTAATTGAATGCAACATATCTTGAATAATGGCTCACTTTAAGGGGTGGGGTATGAACCTTTGGACAGTATTTATTACATTGGAGCACATCAGGCATATCGAATTGCATTCTGAATACAAAGAATGTCCTTCTGATATCAAATAATTTTCATTTTTTGAAATTCGCAATGTAATACTCATTTTATGGCAAAGGATTAAAAATTGATATTTTTGATATTCAACAGTACTCGAAGTAAACTTTATAAATCTGATGATTTATACTTCAAGTGTATGTAGGTGGAATGAAAAGCCGACGATCAATTGATAATTTTGACCTTTCGTATTGAAGATATGGATTTTTTCCCAAAACACCAAAAAAAGTAGGTCTTTTTTGGGAAAAAATCCAAATCTTCAATATGAAAGGTCAAAAATTTTCAATTGGTCGTCGGCTTTTCCTCCCAGCTACGTACACTTTAAGAATTTATAAAATTTACTTCGAGGACTGTTATATATCAAAATGTGAAAAATATCAAATTTTAATAATTTGTCATAAAATTTGTATTATATCGTTAATTTCAAAAAATTTAAAATTATTTGATATCAGAAAGACATTCTTCGTATTCAGAATGCAATTCGATATGTCTGCTGTGCTCTCATGTCCCACAAAAATAATGTCGAAACGCTCAAAACGCTCATTCCAGATCCCTTAATACTGAACAATAATTATTCTGATTTTGGAATCTACCAGTTTATTCGCGAAGGCCCGATCATGGAGGTAGTAGAGAAGGAGAAAGCTCGCATGCATTCTATTGTACAATCATAATTGCCGCCCTTTGAGGTTTCGAGATCAACGTTTTGATTATGTAACGCGATTATCACTTATAATCTTTTGTGTTGTATACATGCATCGTCGCACACTTGTGTGCGCTATAAATATGCTGAAACAGCATAAGTCATTCTAACTTGATGAAAATGATGCACATTATGCTTTACATCTCTTTCATTGCCTAGATTAAAAGAGGGCTCAGGACGCGGTTATTTTGAAACCTCGGGGGAGGAACAATTGTTAAAGTTTTGGGTAAACAAATAAAATACGCCCAACCCGGGCAGTACCGGGCAACAGTGAGATACATCTCGTTTGATGGGAGAATTCCTCAACTTAACAATGCGCAATTTGTTTTAATAAGATCTTCGTATTTTTAAAACAGTTGTTAAAACAATTTTACCCGTCCTTAAAATGTGTGTGAACTGTACCATTCCATAATAAACTGTTCAGAAACATTCTGGAACAACATGTTTCAACATATTAAGAGCTCTTGAACATAATTTTTTAGAAGTGGCTCTATACCTCAAAAAATAGATTTTTCTGATATTTTGTGCAATGATGCATGTTAGGGTGTTGACTACTTGTGTGACTAAAAAATTCAAAAATCGGCTCGTTGCCATGGAAACGGCCAAAATCCAGATTCTGTCATTTTGGGCCAAATTGGCAGTGAAATTAGTTAAAAAACATGTTATTTCAAGTGTTCGCTGAATCTAAGCCATATAATGCTGGAACATTACATTAAGTTTATGTGAAAGGACATCTATTCATCTGATGATCAGCATATTTAGAGGTCAATAAGTTATTCTTAAGGGTACGTGCAGAGCCCATCTGTCAGGTGTATTTTCACTTTTTCATAAAATGTCATTTTAGCCCCTAAAATATCATCATGAAAATCAACAACCCGGTGTTCCCAGGATCTTGTCCATTCTAGTGTGGGTAGTACAAGCTACGTACTTTACATTTTAATAAAAATCAGCTTGGGCAAATGTTACTTCTAAATACAGTGTTGCCAGAAAAAACGGTATTTTTGCAAATTGACATTTTGTCAAATTACGCCTTTTTGTCAAAATTTTGTGCATTTGACAAATATTTTCCTTCAAGGTGAATCCAAACAACACTTTTTCGTTTTTGTAAATATCTAAACACTGAAAATTCAAAATTAGTGTTGCCAGAGCTCTTGATAAAACACCCAATATTAGTATTTTACTGATAGTATGATTTGTTGTTGATGGTTTGGTTGGGAAATGCTTATTTCTAATGTTCATACATCGAATGTACATAGTATAGATTGTTATATGAATGTTTAAACACCTGAGCACAAAGTAAGTGTTGCCAGAATTCTTGATAAAACACCCAAAATCATAATGCCACGATCCAGTCCTCTCATGCTAAAGTTGACAACGTCAAAATTTGGTTTACTATCATCAATAGCTTGTCCTAAAAAGCGTTTTCAAATTTTGAAAACCCCACAGTTCTAGTATTATCTAGTGCAAAGTTATAGTCAGGGTAATTATGGGTATTAATTTTGTTCTTTGTTTTCTATTGATCAATAATAATCAAAAATATTAATATGAATAATAATCAAAAATATAAATATCAATATCAATAATAATCAAAAATATTAATATCAATATCAATAATAATCAAAAATATTAATATCAATTTCAGTAATAATTAAAAATATATAAATATTAATATCAATATCAATAATAATCAAAAATATTGATATCAATTTCAGTAATAATTTAAAAAAAATATAAATATTGTTATCAATAATAATCAAAAATATTATCATCAATATCAAAATAAACAAAAACATTAACATCAATAATATCAACAATAATCAAAAATATTAACATCAATATCAATAATTATCAAAAATATTAATATTAATATCAAAAATATAAATATCAATTTAAATAATAATCAAGAATATTAATATCAATATCAATAATAATCAAAAATATTAATATCCATATCAATTATAATCAAAATATTAATATCTATATCAATAATAATGAGAAATATTAATATCAAAATCAATAATGATCAAATATATTAACATCAATATCAATAATAATCAAAAATATTAATATCGATATCAATAATCTAAAATATTAATATTAATATGAATAATAATCAAAAATATTAATATGAATAATAATCAAAAATAACAATATCAATAATAATCAAAAATATATATTAATATCAATGTCAATAATAATCAAAAATATTAATACAATTTTAAAATATTAAGATAGTTTTGATTATTGTTGATATTGATATTAATATTTTGATTATTATTGATATTAATATTTTGCTTATTATTGATATTAATATTAATATTTTGCTTATTATGGATATTGATATAAATAATTTTGATTATTAGTGTTATTGATACTGGTATTAATATTTTTAAATATTATTGATAATGATGTGAATATTTTTGATTATTAATGATATTAGAACTACGAAGTACCACCCCAAAATTTCTTATCCGTCATAAAAAATGCGCGCATTTACGACCCGACCTAAACTAATCATAGATCCATCCTTTGCACTCACTTTAGTGTAAAAATGTTTACCAGCACCTTACCTGGGGGTAGGACCGGCTGTCAAAGATGACCATAGAGGGGGTGTTGGTGAGGGCCACCAATGGTTTCTTTTGTACATAGCTGAAATTTTCCAAATTTGCATGGGCGTCCTCACATTATGACGTCATAGCGACATTATGAGAGGAATTATTTGGTGCAGCAGAGACATTAAAATGAATACACGGGATCCATACACGTGAATTGCTATGCACGATTTTGATATCAGACGAAAATCTTCGGATACTGGGTTACAAAATGATGAATATCTCCCGTAAATGAATTTTTCTCAAGAAACCAGATGTGGTCTCATACACTTGAAAATATGTGTTGAACAGATATTATAGTTGTTAGCGTGCGCTTTGAAAATTGGCCGTGCGCTTTGAAGTCAAAATTTGACCAAAACTCTCAATTTTATATTGCGTTGGTCCTATATGGACTACAGCGCGCAGCAGGCTATAGCGGCACTCACTCAAGTGGAGAGAGTATAACCATTGACCGCAATGTCGTATACAAGCTTGCTCACAGAGCGAGAAATCAATTACCCCGTCTATACAGTAGCCTTAGTCAAGTCACTCCGCTAATAATATGCATCTCATAAGGTCCGAATAAAATGGTCATAGGTGGCTGTGGATTCAACCTACCATGGCGATTTCTACTATGAAGATATCGGGGCGATGTCACTGTGGTTGGATCGTGGCACATATAAATATATATATGATTTTGGGTATTTTATCAAGAATTCTGGCAACACTTACTTTGTGCTCAGGTGTTTAAACATTCATATAACAATCTATACTATGTACATTCGATGTATGAAAATTAGAAATAAGCATTTCCTAACCAAACCATCAACACAAAATCACTAATCACAGCTTTTTTTAGTCACACAAGTAGTCAACACCCTAACATGCATCATTGCACAAAATATCAGAAAAATCTATTTTTTGAGGTATAGAGCCACTTCTAAAAAATTATGTTCAAGAGCTCTTAATCGTAAAAAACATCATATATTAAATGAAATATGAATATTCAAGTTCAACAGCTAAGTAAATGTATGCGCATCCATAATACATGTTTTGCGCATACGTGATTTACTTGTTACTAAAATATGAACCCCCCATGAGACGGAGTCATTCCAGAAATTATCGGCGATGATCATTAGATCAAAGGTACATCTGTCTCTATTGTGTTTACAATAGGATTTGCGCAATGAGCTTAACTCGAGCTCACTCCTTCTCTACTACCTTCATGGCCCGATTAAAGCTAACAAACAGAGGGAGTACGGTGACTGAACTAAAGATCAGATGTGAAAATCTATCAATTGTGCACAAATTAATTAAATCAGAGTTTTAAGCTTAAATGCAACAGCCAGGCAGAATAATGCACAATGGGCAAGTGGACTACGGAGAAGTCTACAGTAAAAGGTAAGACAAAATACACTTTTAAAACATTTTTCAGTGCTTTATAGTGGATTTTAAATTTCGTAACACGGAGAAATCGTGGCTTTAGCTATATCATCCATACCAATTATCAGCATTAGATAGCTACTTCATCCATACCAATATCGGCAATCTATACAAATATCAGCACTAGATAGCTATTTCACCCATACCAATATCAGTGCAGTAGGTATATAGGCCTAACTACTTCATCCATACCAATATAATTATAGTAGAACTATATCATCCATACCAATATCAGCAGCAGATTGCTACTTCATCCATACCAATACCAGCAGTAGATAGCTATATCATCAATACCAATATCAGCATTAGATAGCTACTTCATCCATAAAAAAAACATAAATGTAGATATTTATATAGCGCTTTATGCCGTAAACAGCCTAAAAGCGCTTTACATTTATTCCGCCGTCATTCGAATATGTCGGAACCACGTTTGCAGCCTACAAGTGGCGCAGGGTCCATCAGTACAACGACTGTGACTACCCCTAACAGCTTCCCATTGCACCTGGGTGGGGTGAGGCAAGCGAGGCAAAGCGCCTTGCCTAAGGGCGCAACACGGTGATGGAACGGGGAATCGAACCCACGCACGTCGAGCAAGCTTTCAGATTATGAGTCCAAGGCCGTATCCACTGAGCCACCGTGCCCCCTACCAATATCGGCAATAGGTAGTTACTTCATCTATACAAATATCAGCAGTAGATTTCATCCATACCAATATCAGCAGTAGGTATATACATAATTCATCCATACCAATATCAGCAGCAGATTGCTACTTCATCCATACCAATATCAGCAGTAGATAGCTATATCATCAATACCAATATCAGCATTAGATAGCTACTTCATCCATAAAAAAACCATAAATGTAGATATTTATGTAGCGCTTTATGCCGTAAACAGCCTCAAAGGGCTTTACATTTATTCCGCCGTCATTCGAATATGTCGGAACCACGTTTGCAGCCTACAAGTGGCGCAGGGTCCATCAGTACAACGACTGTGACTACCCCTAACAGCTTCCCATTGCACCTGGGTGGGGTGAGGCAAGCGAGGCAAAGCGCCTTGCCTAAGGGCGCAACACGGTGATGGAACGGGGAATCGAACCCACGCACGTCGAGCAAGCTTTCAGATTATGAGTCCAACGCCGTATCCACTGAGCCACCGTGCCCCCTACCAATATCGGCAATAGGTAGTTACTTCATCTATACAAATATCAGTAGTAGATTTCATCCATACCAATATCAGCAGTAGGTATATACATAATTCATCCATACCAATATCAGCAGCAGATTGCTACTTCATCCATACCAATATCAGCAGCAGATTGCTACTTCATCCATACCAATATCAGCAGTAGATAGCTATATCATCAATACCAATATCAGCATTAGATAGCTACTTCATCCATACCAATATCGGCAATTGGCAGCGTCTTCATCTATACAAATATCAGCAGTAGATAGCTTTTTCATCCATACCAATATCAGCAGTAGGTATATAATCTATTAATGTAAAAGAGTGAAAATTCACTCTTTACTCTTTTAGAGTGAATTTTCACTCTTACAAAGAGTGACTCTAGTCCTTGAAGAGTGAGAGATTATCATAAATTGGCCACGATTCTTGAAATGGGGGTCTTTTGGTGATAGAAAAATATAACAAAGTTGTTATTGGGTGAGAGTGCGTTCAGTCAAACGAAAAAGGGGTCATTGGGTGAGAGGAGTTGAACAATGGGACGGGGTCAATGTGGCCGCCCTTCCCTGTTTTATTGAGTGCCCTCTCCGGGTATTAGATCTACTCTGAAACCATGGAAACAGGTGTAAAAATATGAAAACGTTAACAAGTTTTCAGACAATTTAAGATTTTAAAGAGGAAGCCCCGGCTGCCCCGCCAGACCAATAATTCCGGGATGAACCAAACCCGCCTGATGATTACCGAATTATGTGCTAATATTGATGCAATAACATTAAAACATTTAGCCTAATTGTCGTTGATTAATTTGATAACCAGGCAGGTTTGGTTCACCTCGGAAGAACTGCTCAGGCGGATTTCCTCTTTAAATATTATTTAGCTACATCATCCTCCATTGAAAATCAAGCAAAGTATTGTGGAACTATGATCAAAAGTAGCTAGCACATTATTAATTTCTTATTGTGATTTTGATCTTGATGTAATGCTATACGCTTTAATCTTGACGTTGCAGTCAGTGGCGGCGCCAGGAATTTTTCCGGGTGGGGGGGCATGAAGGGGCAAAGTGAATTTCGGGGGGGAGCAAAATCAACAAATTTACCGCAAAAAGGTGAAATTTTTTGTAATTTTGGGTTTTTACTGGGGGTGGGGCAACAGGGGGGCAAGAGTTCTGACTGGGGGCATTTGCCCCTCATGCCCTCCCTGGCGCCGCCACTGGTTGCAGTACCGTACATTATAATTGTATGTATTTTAAAAATTGAGACAAATGGATAGGCCAATATGAATTTTCGCATCTGAACTTTTTCCATATAGTTTTTTATCCTGCCTGGGCATTTTGCTTGAGCCTGGTCTAGTAACGGCGCTACGAAAAACAAATATTTTTCTTGCCCCCCCCAAGTCCCCCCCCCGTCTTTTTAGGCAAAACCTCCAAAATTACGTAAATTTCCACTTTTTGCGGCAATTTTGCGCAAAATTTGTCGAGTTTGCCCACCCAGAAATTGCCCCCCCTCCACCCCCTGAAAAAAATTCCTGGTGCCACCACTTGCGTTATTTTTGAGGGGGGGGGGCATAATTTGTCGAGTTTGCCCACAAAATTCCTGGTGCCACCACTGGCGTTATTTGGGTGTACACTCTAAATTTCAAGGATTTAAAATAAATCCCAAGGGACTGTGATTAGGGACCAATCAAGTGCTAGATTTAAAATTAAATCTTTAAGATTAAATCTTTAAGATTTAAAATTAAATCTTTAAGATTTAAAATTAAATCTTTAAGATTTAAAATTCAAATCTATAAGATTAATTTTAAATCTAAAATTGATTGGTCCCTAACTACAGTCTTAAGGATTTATTTTTAAATCCTTGTAATTTAGAGTGTAAGTGACACCCCTACACTCAGGCTCCTAACCAGGATTTATTTTTTGGGGGGGGGGCTGATTTGAAAAAGTGGATTTTTTTTCCAAAATAGGCCTATGGACCTTTTTGGACTGCAGGCGTGGATTTTTCCAAAATATGGACCTTTTTTGACCAAAAAGGCATTAAAAAGCCCCTAGTTTTTCGTTGGCTACGCTCGCAAATTAAACTTAAAAAGGGGACCTTTTGGGCATTTGGAAGAATGTAGGCCTAGAGGTTGCTATGATTCTTAATGTCTATTATGATTTTAGAGGGTCGGCCCCCCTGTCCCCACCTAAAATTTAGGGGTCCTGACTCCCGACCACCAGTAGGCCTACAGTACAACCCTACCCCGGGGGGGGGGGCACTCACATGTTAAGGTGGTACGGGTATGTGCGGCGCTCAAGGGTCCCTTTTTCAGGCTCTCCGGCAGTTCCTTAAGCCCCACATTTGGATATGCTCCAGTTCTTTGAGCCTCAAAATCTGACAATTGTAGCTCTTTAAGCTCAAATTTGGAAATAATTTAGAAATTAGCTCAACAGCCTATAATTTGGCCCTAATTTCAGTTCTTCAAGCCCCTATTTTGCCCGAAAATCAGTTCTTAGTTCCCAAAGTTCGGGGCTCCGCGCCGCACACCCCTACCAAAATTTAAGTTGAGTGCCCCCCCCGGGAACCCTACCCCCTCCACTAACTTCCGTCGTCTATCATTGTCTCAATATTATGTGACGTGCACAGGCATTTCGCGCATCCAGTGGACACCCGGGTGCCCACTGGTGGTCCACTGGATGTGACATCCAGTGGCACTCCGGTTTAGGCACATCCAGTTGACAACCAGATGTTGACATCTGGTGTGACACTGGATGTCAATATGTGGTGGACTGCTAGTATTGGAAATCAAGCGGACCACCAAAAGTGTGCATCATGTTGTCTGCTGTTTGCATACATTAGGCGGCCTGCTTGTTGTGGTTATTTGGAAAGCTAACACAATAATGATTCCATATTTGGGCATACCAATTCTCATTTACAAGTCACGTGACCAAAATCTTAGCTAAAACGTCAAAAAAACATGATTTTTGTGATTTTGATGAAAATCAAGGGAAAAAGGTTTTAAATGAGCTAACTCCGTTACTTTTTGAATCTTGATCTGAAACTTTGCAAATATGTCAAGGTTGATAAAAACTTACCATATATAGTGACATAAAGTGAATCTTATATTTTCACTATCTTCTGTTGTCATGGTAACGCGTTTAAAAGCCACAGATTTGGTAAAAAATTAGTCTAACTCCGTTATTTTTAGGAATTCAAATCTGAATCTTTGCAGGTGTGCTAAGGTTGATAAAAGCTAACCATCAACAGTAGAATAAAATGAAACATATGTTTTCGTTACCTTCAGTTGCCATGGTAACATGTTTAAAATCCACAGATTTGGTAAAAAACGAGTCTAACTCCGTTATTTTTATGAATTCGAACCTGAAACTTTGCAGATATGTCAAGGTTAATAAATGCTAACCATCATGAGTAGAATAAAATGAAACCTATATTTTCGCTACCTTCTGTTGCCATGGTAACATGTTTAAAATCCACAGATTTGGTAAAAAATGAGTCTAACTCCGTTATTTTTAGAAACTCGAACCTGAAAGTTTGCAAATATGTCAAGGTTGATAAAAGCTAACCATTAACAGTAGAATAAAGTGAAACACATGTTTTCGTGCTCTTCTGTTGCCATGGTAACATGTTTAAAATCCACAGATTTGGTAAAAAAATAGTCTAACTCCGTTATTTTTAGGAATTCAAATCTGAAAGTTTGCAAATATGTCAAGGTTGATAAAATCTAACCATAAACTGTAGAATAAAGTGAAACACATGTTTTCGTGATATTCTGTTGCCATGGTAACGTGTTTAAAATCCACAGATTTGGTAAAAAATGAGTCTAACTTCGTCATTTTAAGAAACTCGAACCTGAAACTTTGCAGGTGTGTCAAGGTTGATAAAAGCTAACCATATTATAGTAAGATAATGTGAAACATATATTTTCGCTATCTTCTGTTGCCATGGTAACGTGTTTAAAATCCACAGATTTGGTAAAAAATGAGTCTAACTCCGTTATTTTTAGAAACTCGAACCTGAAAGTTTGCAAATATGTCAAGGTTGATAAAAGCTAACCATAAACAGTAGAATAAAGTGAAACACGTGTTTTCGTGATCTTCTGTTGCCATGGAAACGTGTTTAAAATACACAGATTTGGTAAAAAACGAGTTTAACTCGGAGTTCGAACCTGAAACTTTGCAGGTGCAATTAGGTTGATAAAAGCTATACATAGTTAAAAATAAAGTGAAACATATATTTTCGCTACCTTCTGATGCCATGGTAACGTGTTTAAAATCCAGATTTGGTAAAAAATAAGTCTAAAAGAGAGGGCTCAAACAAGCTCAAAACGCTCATCAGAAAAGTGTCCAAGTTCTTAGAACCGAAATCTTATCATTATCTCCCAGTATTGATTGACGAAATTGAAGCCTCATTCAAATACATGTATAGCTATATTTTTAAATAGGCCTATAAAAAGGTTGTAAAAAGGTTGTGGCTGCGTAGGTTTGAATAATGATAAGTAAAAGAGTCCAAGAGCAGAAATATTTGGTGTCAAACCACATTTGTATAGATTTATTTGCGTAGCAAAATTAAACACGAATTTTCGGTCATAGACCTTTGTCAAGTGATGACCTTTTGCGTGCCGGAAAACAAAGGAAGAGGAGAGCACAGAAACGCGTGAGGAGTCGCGCGCGGAGTCGTGCGTGAAAACATAGATTGAAATGCGCGAGGTCTATCGCGACGCAAAGGGGGAAGACACGCAAAAGGTCAAAATCAAAATTACTGAAAAGAAAAATGAAGGAAATAAAGAAAGAAAAGTAAAGTAAAGAGAAAAGAAGAGAAGAGAAAAGAAAAATTAGAGTAAAGAAAAGAAACCTGAAAAGAAAAGAGAAAAGAAAAGACAAGAAAAGAAAAAAGAAAAGAAATGAAGAGAAGAGAAGAGAAGAGAAGAGAAGAGAAGAGAAGAGAAGAGAAGAGAAGAGAAGAGAAGAGAAGAGAAGAAAAGAGAAGAAAAGAAAAGAAAAGAAAAAGAAAAGAAAAGAAAAGAAAAAGAAAAGAAAAGAAAAGAAAAGAAAAGAAAAGAAAAGAAAAGAAAAGAAAGAGAGAAAAGAAAAGAAAAAGAAGACAAGACAAGAAAAAGAAAAGAAGAAAAGAAAAGAAGAAAAGAAAAGAAAGGAAATGCAAAAGATGAAAGTAATGTGAAAAGTTAAATATTGAGGTTGAAGACATTAAATTGAATGTTCATCCCATTGGGTTGAAGTGTGCCAAGATTAAATATGATGCGTTGTTCCTCGACTTTCCGTTTGTGAGTATTATGCACTTGGGTGAGAGCGGTAACTGTAAGGTCCGTGATGGTATGACTATCCCCTCTAAAATGTTGAGGGACTGGTTTGGCGGTGTCACGTATGAGGACGTCTCGTCTATGTTCGGTGAACCTATCCGCCAAACGCCGTTCAGTTTCACCGATGTACAGAATATGCGGATGTCGTCGACACCCAAGTGCATAAATCACATGTGTAGAAGTACAAGAAAACTCGCTTCTGATGTGGTAGGTGCCTGAAGTGCTACTGACACAATTAGTATCAGATATATGGTTACAGGTATTGCAACGACGGCGATGACATGGAACAGTGCCACACGCTGAGCTGTCGGTAGGATTGAGATAGGAGTGAACAAGCCGATCTTTAATGTTCTTATCTCTACGATATGATATCATGGGAGATTCAGGGAATATTTCATTGGTAGAATGGTGGTCTTGAAGGAGTTTCCAATTCCGGATGATGATGTTGCTAACGGGTACGGTGTTGGGATGGTATGTTAATACCATCACTGGACGGTTAGAACCATTACGGGGTTGCTTGATACGAAGACATTCGTCTCTTGTGATGTTCTGGAAACGTTCGACGGCTGCTGTGGTGACCGCGCGGGGATACTCACGATCAGTAAAGAAATCAATCATCTTGGTAGTTTGCTGATTGAAATCGCCATCATCGCTGCATAAACGTCTTAAACGTAGTACCTGTGAAGATGGGATAGAATCCTTACATGATCTGGGATGAGAAGACGAATATGTGAGATATGAATGTGAGTCTGTAGGCTTGTAGTGGATTGATGTAGATAACGAGCCCTGGTTAACACTGATGGAGATGTCAAGGAAAGTAACCTGAGTGGTAGATATATCCCAAGTAAACTGAAGAGCGGGATGGAATGTGTTTACAAAGTTCATGAATTGGAGAAGATCCTCCTCTCTACAGTTCGCGATGCCCAAAATATCGTCGATGTATCTCAGGAATAGAATGGGCTTAGTACCTTGGTAGCGGGCGAGAAATTGTTGTTCAATAAAACCAACGAAGATGCATGCGTATACTGGACCAAGTCTAGAACCCATTTTGACGCCACGTAGTTGCAGGTAGAACTTGTCGTTGAATTCGAAGCAATTGAGAGTGAGTACTAACTCGGCAAGACGGCACAGTGCGTCGGTGGAGGGATTTTCTCGGATCGCTGATCGAGAAAGAAGCGTAGAGCTCGGAGTCCTTCATCATGAGGAATGCAAGTATATAAAGACTTAACATCCATAGTAAACAAAAGAAGACGTTCATCATGTATATCCAGTTCATTGAGTATACGAAGAGCGTGTGGGGAGTCTCTGACATAGGTTGGTAGAGACTCAACGATAGGTCTTAAAATTTCATCCAAGTACTGTGCGATCCGTTCAGTAGGGCAATTACATGCGGATACAATAGGTCTCCCGGGTGTGCCAACTTTATGGATTTTGGGTAAGAGATAGAATTTGCTCGTGCGTGGCAAAGGGTTGATGAGATAGGTGGCAGCATCTGGAAGTTCGTTAGAGTTGACCAATTCGTCAATAGTTTCTTTGGCAAGTTCTTGGTGGTCTTCAGTAATGTCACTATCTAGCTGTTGGTAGGTCGAATTATCAGATAATTGACGTTCCGCTTCTTCCAGATATAGATCTTTGCGCCATACCACTATTGCACCACCCTTATCTGCTGGCTTGATAACAATGTCTGGATTGTTGTGAAGAGATTTCAAGGCCTTATCTTCTTCTACAGTTGTGTTGCGTCTCCTATGAGATTGCTTGAAATCCAGTTTGTTAATGTCGTTTTCACATTTGTCGATGAAAAAGTCAAGAACAGGTAACTGACCTTCTTTTGGTGTGAAGTTAGACTTCACTTTCTGCAGAGTATCTAGATAACTGGATACTGGTTGGATATCGGTACTATCATTTGATTCATCATCTGTATCGTCATCATCGTTCTGATTCTGTGAATGGAAATGGGCCTTTAAACGGAGTCGTCTGTAGAATTGTTGTGCGTCTTGACGAATTTGGAATTCATCAACATGTCTATTGATAGGGATAAATTTCAATCCCTTGGCGAGAACACTGCGTTCAGATTCTGAGATGGTCAAGTCCTCGGGTATAGTAACAACAAGTTTCTCATTAGTTTTCTGATTGCGTGGTGTCTTCTTCTGGGTTTGCTTGAGCGAGGCAATTTTTGATTCTTTGACATGTTTCAAGCATTGGAAATACCTTTGATTTTGTTCATGTATGAAAGCACGGATATCGTAGAGTACAGGTCTGGTACAAAGGTTGACAAGGTTATTGGCGAAGAAACGACGATCCTCATCATGCTTAGATATAGTTCTATGAAAAGAGTCTAGCGTAATACGCATGATCTTACGTGAGCACGTTGCGGTCGCCTTGTTGATAGCAGGTACGTTCGCTGTGGAAGTGCCGCCATGTTGTATCTGAAATCCTTTAGGAATAAGTTTGAGCCTTACACACTTGGAGATGAAATGGACGTGGCTGCAGTAGCGGGTCTTACAGAAGGTAGATGTCCCGAAGTTGAAGGCGCATTCAGCCAAATTAGCAGGGTAGAGATGTAGAAAAGCGTTGAGTTCACGCCTGAGAGTTTGCAGTAATCTTCTAGGTTGCATAGTCGCAGCAGGTGTAGATTCATAAGACAGTAAAAAGGTTGTGGCTGCGTAGGTTTGAATAATGATAAGTAAAAGAGTCCAAGAGCAGAAATATTTGGTGTCAAACCACATTTGTATAGATTTATTTGCGTAGCAAAATTAAACACGAATTTTCGGTCATAGACCTTTGTCAAGTGATGACCTTTTGCGTGCCGGAAAACAAAGGAAGAGGAGAGCACAGAAACGCGTGAGGAGTCGCGCGCGGAGTCGTGCGTGAAAACATAGATTGAAATGCGCGAGGTCTATCGCGACGCAAGCACGCAAAAGGTCAAAATCAAAATTACTGCAAAGAAAAATGAAGGAAATAAAGAAAGAAAAGTAAAGTAAAGAGAAAAGAAGAGAAGAGAAAAGAAAAATTAGAGTAAAGAAAAGAAACCTGAAAAAAAAAAAAAAAAGAAAAGACAAGAAAAGAAAAAAGAAAAGAAATGAAGAGAAAGAAGAGAAGAGAAGAGAAGAGAAGAGAAGAGAAGAGAAGAGAAGAGAAGAGAAGAGAAAGAAGAAAGAGAAGAAAAGAAAAGAAAAGAAAAGAAAAGAAAAGAAAAGAAAAGAAAAGAAAAGAAAAGAAAAGAAAAGAAAAGAAAAGAAAAGAAAAGAAAAGAGAAAAGAAAAGACAAGAGAAGACAAGAGAAGAAAAAAGAAAAGAAGAGAAGAGAAGAGAAGAGAAGAAAAGAAAACAAAGGAAATGCAAAAGATGAAAGTAATGTGAAAAGTTAAATATTGAGGTTGAAGACATTAAATTGAATGTTCATCCCATTGGGTTGAAGTGTGCCAAGATTAAATATGATGCGTTGTTCCTCGACTTTCCGTTTGTGAGTATTATGCACTTGGGTGAGAGCGGTAACTGTAAGGTCCGTGATGGTATGACTATCCCCTCTAAAATGTTGAGGGACTGGTTTGGCGGTGTCACGTATGAGGACGTCTCGTCTATGTTCGGTGAACCTATCCGCCAAACGCCGTTCAGTTTCACCGATGTACAGAATATGCGGATGTCGTCGACACCCAAGTGCATAAATCACATGTGTAGAAGTACAAGAAAACTCGCTTCTGATGTGGTAGGTGCCTGAAGTGCTACTGACACAATTAGTATCAGATATATGGTTACAGGTATTGCAACGACGGCGATGACATGGAACAGTGCCACACGCTGAGCTGTCGGTAGGATTGAGATAGGAGTGAACAAGCCGATCTTTAATGTTCTTATCTCTACGATATGATATCATGGGAGATTCAGGGAATATTTCATTGGTAGAATGGTGGTCTTGAAGGAGTTTCCAATTCCGGATGATGATGTTGCTAACGGGTACGGTGTTGGGATGGTATGTTAATACCATCACTGGACGGTTAGAACCATTACGGGGTTGCTTGATACGAAGACATTCGTCTCTTGTGATGTTCTGGAAACGTTCGACGGCTGCTGTGGTGACCGCGCGGGGATACTCACGATCAGTAAAGAAATCAATCATCTTGGTAGTTTGCTGATTGAAATCGCCATCATCGCTGCATAAACGTCTTAAACGTAGTACCTGTGAAGATGGGATAGAATCCTTACATGATCTGGGATGAGAAGACGAATATGTGAGATATGAATGTGAGTCTGTAGGCTTGTAGTGGATTGATGTAGATAACGAGCCCTGGTTAACACTGATGGAGATGTCAAGGAAAGTAACCTGAGTGGTAGATATATCCCAAGTAAACTGAAGAGCGGGATGGAATGTGTTTACAAAGTTCATGAATTGGAGAAGATCCTCCTCTCTACAGTTCGCGATGCCCAAAATATCGTCGATGTATCTCAGGAATAGAATGGGCTTAGTACCTTGGTAGCGGGCGAGAAATTGTTGTTCAATAAAACCAACGAAGATGCATGCGTATACTGGACCAAGTCTAGAACCCATTTTGACGCCACGTAGTTGCAGGTAGAACTTGTCGTTGAATTCGAAGCAATTGAGAGTGAGTACTAACTCGGCAAGACGGCACAGTGCGTCGGTGGAGGGGTTTTTCTCGGATCGCTGATCGAGAAAGAAGCGTAGAGCTCGGAGTCCTTCATCATGAGGAATGCAAGTATATAAAGACTTAACATCCATAGTAAACAAAAGAAGACGTTCATCATGTATATCCAGTTCATTGAGTATACGAAGAGCGTGTGGGGAGTCTCTGACATAGGTTGGTAGAGACTCAACGATAGGTCTTAAAATTTCATCCAAGTACTGTGCGATCCGTTCAGTAGGGCAATTACATGCGGATACAATAGGTCTCCCGGGTGTGCCAACTTTATGGATTTTGGGTAAGAGATAGAATTTGCTCGTGCGTGGCAAAGGGTTGATGAGATAGGTGGCAGCATCTGGAAGTTCGTTAGAGTTGACCAATTCGTCAATAGTTTCTTTGGCAAGTTCTTGGTGGTCTTCAGTAATGTCACTATCTAGCTGTTGGTAGGTCGAATTATCAGATAATTGACGTTCCGCTTCTTCCAGATATAGATCTTTGCGCCATACCACTATTGCACCACCCTTATCTGCTGGCTTGATAACAATGTCTGGATTGTTGTGAAGAGATTTCAAGGCCTTATCTTCTTCTACAGTTGTGTTGCGTCTCCTATGAGATTGCTTGAAATCCAGTTTGTTAATGTCGTTTTCACATTTGTCGATGAAAAAGTCAAGAACAGGTAACTGACCTTCTTTTGGTGTGAAGTTAGACTTCACTTTCTGCAAATATCTAGATAACTGGATACTGGTTGGATATCGGTACTATCATTTGATTCATCATCTGTATCGTCATCATCGTTCTGATTCTGTGAATGGAAATGGGCCTTTTAACGGAGTAGTCTGTAGAATTGTTGTGCGTCTTGACGAATTTGGAATTCATCAACATGTCTATTGATAGGGATAAATTTCAATCCCTTGGCGAGAACACTGCGTTCAGATTCTGAGATGGTCAAGTCCTCGGGTATAGTAACAACAAGTTTCTCATTAGTTTTCTGATTGCGTGGTGTCTTCTTCTGGGTTTGCTTGAGCGAGGCAATTTTTGATTCTTTGACATGTTTCAAGCATTGGAAATACCTTTGATTTTGTTCATGTATGAAAGCACGGATATCGTAGAGTACAGGTCTGGTACAAAGGTTGACAAGGTTATTGGCGAAGAAACGACGATCCTCATCATGCTTAGATATAGTTCTATGAAAAGAGTCTAGCGTAATACGCATGATCTTACGTGAGCACGTTGCGGTCGCCTTGTTGATAGCAGGTACGTTCGCTGTGGAAGTGCCGCCATGTTGTATCTGAAATCCTTTAGGAATAAGTTTGAGCCTTACACACTTGGAGATGAAATGGACGTGGCTGCAGTAGCGGGTCTTACAGAAGGTAGATGTCCCGAAGTTGAAGGCGCATTCAGCCAAATTAGCAGGGTAGAGATGTAGAAAAGCGTTGAGTTCACGCCTGAGAGTTTGCAGTAATCTTCTAGGTTGCATAGTCGCAGCAGGTGTAGATTCATAAGACAGTAAAAAGGTTGTGGCTGCGTAGGTTTGAATAATGATAAGTAAAAGAGTCCAAGAGCAGAAATATTTGGTGTCAAACCACATTTGTATAGATTTATTTGCGTAGCAAAATTAAACACGAATTTTCGGTCATAGACCTTTGTCAAGTGATGACCTTTTGCGTGCCGGAAAACAAAGGAAGAGGAGAGCACAGAAACGCGTGAGGAGTCGCGCGCGGAGTCGTGCGTGAAAACATAGATTGAAATGCGCGAGGTCTATCGCGACGCAAAGGGGGAAGACACGCAAAAGGTCAAAATCAAAATTACTGAAAAGAAAAATGAAGGAAATAAAGAAAGAAAAGTAAAGTAAAGAGAAAAGAAGAGAAGAGAAAAGAAAAATTAGAGTAAAGAAAAGAAACCTGAAAAAAAAAAAAAGAAAAGAAAAGACAAGAAAAGAAAAAAGAAAAGAAATGAAGAGAAGAGAAGAGAAGAAGAGAAGAGAAGAGAAGAGAAGAGAAGAGAAGAGAGAGAAGAGAAAGAAGAAGAGAAGAAAAGAAAAGAAAAGAAAAGAGAAGAAAAGAAAAGAAAAGAAAAGAAAAGAAAAGAAAAGAAAAGAAAAGAAAAGAAAAGAAAGAGAGAAAAGAAAAGAAAAAAGAAGACAAGACAAGAAAAAAGAAAAGAAGAAAAGAAAAGAAGAAAAGAAAAGAAAGGAAATGCAAAAGATGAAAGTAATGTGAAAAGTTAAATATTGAGGTTGAAGACATTAAATTGAATGTTCATCCCATTGGGTTGAAGTGTGCCAAGATTAAATATGATGCGTTGTTCCTCGACTTTCCGTTTGTGAGTATTATGCACTTGGGTGAGAGCGGTAACTGTAAGGTCCGTGATGGTATGACTATCCCTCTAAAATGTTGAGGGACTGGTTTGGCGGTATCACGTATGAGGGCGTCTCGTTTATGTTCAGTGAACCTATCCGCCAAACGCCGTTCAATTTCACCGATGTACAGAATATGCGGATGTCGTCGACACCCAAGTGCATAAATCACATGTGTAGAAGTACAAGAAAACTCGCTTCTGATGTGGTAGGTGCCTGAAGTGCTACTGACACAATTAGTATCAGATATATGGTTACAGGTATTGCAACGACGGCGATGACATGGAACAGTGCCACACGCTGAGCTGTCGGTAGGATTGAGATAGGAGTGAACAAGCCGATCTTTAATGTTCTTATCTCTACGATATGATATCATGGGAGATTCAGGGAATATTTCATTGGTAGAATGGTGGTCTTGAAGGAGTTTCCAATTCCGGATGATGATGTTGCTAACGGGTACGGTGTTGGGATGGTATGTTAATACCATCACTGGACAGTTAGAACCATTACGGGGTTGCTTGATACGAAGACATTCGTCTCTTGTGATGTTCTGGAAACGTTCGACGGCTGCTGTGGTGACCGCGCGGGGATACTCACGATCAGTAAAGAAATCAATCATCTTGGTAGTTTGCTGATTGAAATCGCCATCATCGCTGCATAAACGTCTTAAACGTAGTACCTGTGAAGATGGGATAGAATCCTTACATGATCTGGGATGAGAAGACGAATATGTGAGATATGAATGTGAGTCTGTAGGCTTGTAGTGGATTGATGTAGATAACGAGCCCTGGTTAACACTGATGGAGATGTCAAGGAAAGTAACCTGAGTGGTAGATATATCCCAAGTAAACTGAAGAGCGGGATGGAATGTGTTTACAAAGTTCATGAATTGGAGAAGATCCTCCTCTCTACAGTTCGCGATGCCCAAAATATCGTCGATGTATCTCAGGAATAGAATGGGCTTAGTACCTTGGTAGCGGGCGAGAAATTGTTGTTCAATAAAACCAACGAAGATGCATGCGTATACTGGACCAAGTCTAGAACCCATTTTGACGCCACGTAGTTGCAGGTAGAACTTGTCGTTGAATTCGAAGCAATTGAGAGTGAGTACTAACTCGGCAAGACGGCACAGTGCGTCGGTGGAGGGATTTTTCTCGGATCGCTGATCGAGAAAGAAGCGTAGAGCTCGGAGTCCTTCATCATGAGGAATGCAAGTATATAAAGACTTAACATCCATAGTAAACAAAAGAAGACGTTCATCATGTATATCCAGTTCATTGAGTATACGAAGAGCGTGTGGGGAGTCTCTGACATAGGTTGGTAGAGACTCAACGATAGGTCTTAAAATTTCATCCAAGTACTGTGCGATCCGTTCAGTAGGGCAATTACATGCGGATACAATAGGTCTCCCGGGTGTGCCAACTTTATGGATTTTGGGTAAGAGATAGAATTTGCTCGTGCGTGGCAAAGGGTTGATGAGATAGGTGGCAGCATCTGGAAGTTCGTTAGAGTTGACCAATTCGTCAATAGTTTCTTTGGCAAGTTCTTGGTGGTCTTCAGTAATGTCACTATCTAGCTGTTGGTAGGTCGAATTATCAGATAATTGACGTTCCGCTTCTTCCAGATATAGATCTTTGCGCCATACCACTATTGCACCACCCTTATCTGCTGGCTTGATAACAATGTCTGGATTGTTGTGAAGAGATTTCAAGGCCTTATCTTCTTCTACAGTTGTGTTGCGTCTCCTATGAGATTGCTTGAAATCCAGTTTGTTAATGTCGTTTTCACATTTGTCGATGAAAAAGTCAAGAACAGGTAACTGACCTTCTTTTGGTGTGAAGTTAGACTTCACTTTCTGCAGAGTATCTAGATAACTGGATACTGGTTGGATATCGGTACTATCATTTGATTCATCATCTGTATCGTCATCATCGTTCTGATTCTGTGAATGGAAATGGGCCTTTAAACGGAGTCGTCTGTAGAATTGTTGTGCGTCTTGACGAATTTGGAATTCATCAACATGTCTATTGATAGGGATAAATTTCAATCCCTTGGCGAGAACACTGCGTTCAGATTCTGAGATGGTCAAGTCCTCGGGTATAGTAACAACAAGTTTCTCATTAGTTTTCTGATTGCGTGGTGTCTTCTTCTGGGTTTGCTTGAGCGAGGCAATTTTTGATTCTTTGACATGTTTCAAGCATTGGAAATACCTTTGATTTTGTTCATGTATGAAAGCACGGATATCGTAGAGTACAGGTCTGGTACAAAGGTTGACAAGGTTATTGGCGAAGAAACGACGATCCTCATCATGCTTAGATATAGTTCTATGAAAAGAGTCTAGCGTAATACGCATGATCTTACGTGAGCACGTTGCGGTCGCCTTGTTGATAGCAGGTACGTTCGCTGTGGAAGTGCCGCCATGTTGTATCTGAAATCCTTTAGGAATAAGTTTGAGCCTTACACACTTGGAGATGAAATGGACGTGGCTGCAGTAGCGGGTCTTACAGAAGGTAGATGTCCCGAAGTTGAAGGCGCATTCAGCCAAATTAGCAGGGTAGAGATGTAGAAAAGCGTTGAGTTCACGCCTGAGAGTTTGCAGTAATCTTCTAGGTTGCATAGTCGCAGCAGGTGTAGATTCATAAGACAGTAAAAAGGTTGTGGCTGCGTAGGTTTGAATAATGATAAGTAAAAGAGTCCAAGAGCAGAAATATTTGGTGTCAAACCACATTTGTATAGATTTATTTGCGTAGCAAAATTAAACACGAATTTTCGGTCATAGACCTTTGTCAAGTGATGACCTTTTGCGTGCCGGAAAACAAAGGAAGAGGAGAGCACAGAAACGCGTGAGGAGTCGCGCGCGGAGTCGTGCGTGAAAACATAGATTGAAATGCGCGAGGTCTATCGCGACGCAAAGGGGGAAGACACGCAAAAGGTCAAAATCAAAATTACTGCAAAGAAAAATGAAGGAAATAAAGAAAGAAAAGTAAAGTAAAGAGAAAAGAAGAGAAGAGAAAAGAAAAATTAGAGTAAAGAAAAGAAACCTGAAAAGAAAAGAGAAAAGAAAAGACAAGAAAAAAAAAAAGAAAAAGAAAGAAGAGAAGAGAAGAGAAGAGAAGAGAAGAGAAGAGAAGAGAAAGAAGAAGAAGAGAAGAAAGAGAAAGAAAAGAAAAGAAAAGAAAAGAAAAGAAAAGAAAAGAAAAGAAAAGAAAAGAAAAGAAAAGAAAAGAAAAGAAAAGAAAAGAAAAGAAAAGAAAAGAAAAGAAAAGAGAGAAAAGAAAAGAAAAAGAAGACAAGACAAGAAAAAGAAAAGAAGAAAAGAAAGAAGAAAAGAAAAGAAAGGAAATGCAAAAGATGAAAGTAATGTGAAAAGTTAAATATTGAGGTTGAAGACATTAAATTGAATGTTCATCCCATTGGGTTGAAGTGTGCCAAGATTAAATATGATGCGTTGTTCCTCGACTTTCCGTTTGTGAGTATTATGCACTTGGGTGAGAGCGGTAACTGTAAGGTCCGTGATGGTATGACTATCCCCTCTAAAATGTTGAGGGACTGGTTTGGCGGTGTCACGTATGAGGACGTCTCGTCTATGTTCGGTGAACCTATCCGCCAAACGCCGTTCAGTTTCACCGATGTACAGAATATGCGGATGTCGTCGACACCCAAGTGCATAAATCACATGTGTAGAAGTACAAGAAAACTCGCTTCTGATGTGGTAGGTGCCTGAAGTGCTACTGACACAATTAGTATCAGATATATGGTTACAGGTATTGCAACGACGGCGATGACATGGAACAGTGCCACACGCTGAGCTGTCGGTAGGATTGAGATAGGAGTGAACAAGCCGATCTTTAATGTTCTTATCTCTACGATATGATATCATGGGAGATTCAGGGAATATTTCATTGGTAGAATGGTGGTCTTGAAGGAGTTTCCAATTCCGGATGATGATGTTGCTAACGGGTACGGTGTTGGGATGGTATGTTAATACCATCACTGGACGGTTAGAACCATTACGGGGTTGCTTGATACGAAGACATTCGTCTCTTGTGATGTTCTGGAAACGTTCGACGGCTGCTGTGGTGACCGCGCGGGGATACTCACGATCAGTAAAGAAATCAATCATCTTGGTAGTTTGCTGATTGAAATCGCCATCATCGCTGCATAAACGTCTTAAACGTAGTACCTGTGAAGATGGGATAGAATCCTTACATGATCTGGGATGAGAAGACGAATATGTGAGATATGAATGTGAGTCTGTAGGCTTGTAGTGGATTGATGTAGATAACGAGCCCTGGTTAACACTGATGGAGATGTCAAGGAAAGTAACCTGAGTGGTAGATATATCCCAAGTAAACTGAAGAGCGGGATGGAATGTGTTTACAAAGTTCATGAATTGGAGAAGATCCTCCTCTCTACACGGCTTTCGGCTGAACCACTAGCAGGCTATGTTAGTACATCTATATGGCAATGACAAAGGTACCAAGATTTGAATTTTGATCATTTTTACGATCGTCCGGATGAGCAAATCACTGAATGGACCTTTATGTATTAAATCGTCGGTCGCAAACATAGTGGCGTACGTGAAGGACAAAATACGTTTCCGAGCAAACCGTTTTTGAAGGATATGCTACTACTGTCTGTTCAATTAGCTTAGATTCTTGAATTTTTAAGATATTTGAAAAAATAAAAAATTGTGGTCAAAGTCATCAAAGAAAAGTGTTAGCACAGCCTTAGACCTAACGTGATTTATACTTTTCAAATTCTAAAGTTCAATTTAAAACCCCATTTGTATTCAATTTTGGTCTTTTCCCGCGATATTTTCATAAAAAGCCGTAGAACGTCGGGTACCATAAACTTTTTGAATCAATCCATTTAGAGCAATGGGGACGAATGTCACAATGTGCAGAGATAGTATTTATTCGACCATCCGCATCAGGAAGTATTGTCTAGCAAAATATTTGCCAGTAGGCCTATGCCTAATTTGTGTTGAAACCCTACTGTTGAAACATTACGTTATTATTAAAATAGGCCCAGCTTAGGCTATATAAATATATTCCTTGCTTAAATATTTATTTATTTATTTATTTATTTATTTATTTATTTATTTATTTATTTATTTATTTATTTATTTATTTCTATTCTAGAACTTTGAATATTTATTTATTTATTTATTTTTTGTGCGAATGGGTCTGAGAATGGCTCTGAGAAGGTGTAGGCCTATTATAAAACTACACATTTATTTTCAATTTGTTATTTCGTTTTGTTTGTTGAATACAAACTGAAAAAACTGTGAAACAAAAGAACTTTTGTACAAGAAAATATTATTTAAAATAATCGGGTTACAGACAACAATTCTTGTAACGTCACTGTATCTGAAAATGTCAAGCGAATGCTGATATTCTTGGGAAGGAATGGTGGTATTAAACAAAACTCAATTTACATTGTAAACCAATGAAATAAAAACGAAATCCATAATTTTAATGTCATTGTTTAGGAAAATAAATAATGCTCAGAATAATGTTATGCATAAAACGTAATCGCGCCATATAATTTCGTATAACAAAAACCAGTGGACCATCATCACCTATAGAACCTATCCAATAACCGGAACGGTATAACAATTGAAATGACAGGACAGATTGGTGGACAGATTGTTTTGCTAAATTGGATATGGTCTATGCCCTAAGTTGAGAATGGACCGTCCCACTCGATTTGTAAAAAGGTCGCGAACCCTTTTGGTGGACCCAAGTAACTGCCTAAAATGGGGCAAAATTGAATACAAATGGGGTTTTAAATTGAACTTGGGAATTTGAAAAGTATAAATCACGTTAGGTCTAATGCTGTGCTAACACTTTTCTTTGATGACTTTCGCCACAATTTTTCATTTTTTCAAATATCTTAAAAATTCAAGAATCTAAGCTAATTGAACAGACAGTAGTAACGGGGTCTATACTTCTCCACTGTTATCTCTCAGTGGCCCGATTCCATTTGAAAATGAAGTTTAAGGTTCAAACTATTAAACTGTGTCTTTATAGTTAACATGGAATAACTGTTATCATGGTTATAGCATAATAGTTAGCTCTAAAGCTATACGCCACTATGTGAAACGGAAAGTTTGGAAAATCACTCTACGCCACTATGTGTTGCGACCGACGAAATGCATGTATTAGTGCAATAATCATGTGTAGGCCTACTCTCTAAAAGAGTGAAAAACTCACTCTCCAAAAGAGTGATTCACTTATAAGACCACTCAAAAAAGAGTGAAATGTGTTTTTTAACTTTAAATCCACTCAAAATAGAGTGAAAACCACTCTAAAAGAGTGAATTTCAACTCTTACAAGGAGTTAAATGAAGGACAACTCGAAAAATGTGTTGTCCTTTATTTTATTTAACTCCTTGAAAGAGTTGAAATTCACTCTTTTAGAATGGTTTTCACTCTATTTTGAGTGGTTTTAAAGTTAAAAAACACATTTCACTCTTTTTTGAGTGGTCTTATAAGTGAATCACTCTTTTGGGGAGTGAGTGAGTTTTTCACTCTTTTACATTTAGAGAGTACCCCGCGGTGGTGAACTATGGGAGGGGTCAAGATATTTTGGCAGGCCAAATGGGGGGCAGCATTTTTGGCAGGTCGGTATAGGTACAGGTGGAGGGACAAGCGATTTTTAGCAGGTTAAAGGGGCGGGGGGGGGACAAGCAGGGAGGTAAATAGGTAAATAAGGATAATTTATTGGGTGGGCGATTTTTGTTATTTTTGCCCTCAAGTCAGGGAAAAGAATTTGCTGGGTGAGCAGCTGTAATTAATGGCATCCATACGTTTGAATTTTCGGAAATTTAGACCTAGGCCTTTTTCAGTGGCGTTCCGCGGCCGCTCATATCCAGGGGGCTGCGGAAAAGGTAAACTTTGCCGCCCCGTCATCAACAGCCCGAAAAGGTTGACCCATTTTTTTTTCGATGGTTTGAAAAATTGAAAAGCAAAAAAAAGGGGGATTATAGGCATTATCAGGCTAAAAGCACAAACTTTTAAAACATTTTTTATAATTTCTACACCTTGTTTTGTTTAATGATTCCTATTTACCGCTCCTTCTTTCGACGCCCCTTCTTTTTTACCGCCTCCTGCTCGCGCCCCTAAAGCCCCCCCCCAAAAAATACAGTCATGTACGTGACAAATAAAACCCAAAACAAAACAACAAAAAACAGCTCAAATTCGGTGTAAAAATTGGACTTTACCGCTCCCTAAATGAACATTTGGTGGCTCTTTGCATCATATTTCCTCAATTGGAATTTTGCTGTGAACCAACAATCACAGTGCGGGTTCCGCTCCAAGAGATCTACAATTCAGTATCGAAGTTACGTAATGTTGCTATGTCAACAGGATCACGCTCTTGAGTAATGAACCACGATCGAAACGATCACCACACAAAGTATATGGCACTCGAAGGCCTACCAAAATAGCTTGATCCGGTAACCAAGAGAATTACGTAACCACTTTGATGCTGAATTGACATGATCGTCTCACTACGGCAACTGCAAGAAAAATGCAGAGAGCAGCAACAACCCATTTGGCATTCATTGATTTGATTTAAGCGTTTGTTCTAGTTAGCAGGGTCGGTCTTTTCAAGATGCTTCCTCAGATTGGCTGTCCACCCAAAACTACTCAGCATAACTCGTTCTTTCCATGATGGGATGATGAGCTAGAGTATACTGTCCAGTTTGATGGCTCAATGTCTGAAGAATTTGGTGTCAAAGGTGGAGTAAAGCAAGGCTGCGTACTCGCACCAATACTGTTTGGCAATTGTTACGAGTCGTACTTGACTCAAGGCCAAAATCACCTTTTACCCGAACTCACACGAATGCACAACACAAATACACTGTTCGTTTAAGCTAACAAAATCTAAGTCTTTAATTGAAAGCAAGTTTTGTTTGGTACAATATAATGACAACAAATGCACATATACACTAATCAAATATAATCACTCTTTATCTATTTTGTACTTAGCCAGCATTCTTCTTCTTGGTGATCATAAAGTTCTTGTAATGTTCTGGACGACTGATGTAATATATCCCTATTCACTTGTCCTGTGACAATCAGCGAAGTCCTTTGTACACTTGCATTGATAACTCCTTGCGTATAAAATCCTTACACGAAAATGGTGTTCTCCAAACACGTTTACAACTCCTTGCGCAATTCTCCTATACTAAACTCCTTGCGCCGTCCTCCTATGCTAAACTCCTTGCGCCGTTCTCCTATGCTAAACTCCTTGCGCAGTTCTCCAAATTTAACTCCTTGCGCTGCTTTCTCCAAACTTGGTGCTATTTCCACCTTTCACACAATATCTTCAGGAAGCAGGACTGCGATGCAGTTGTCCCCACTTATTTTGACAGTTGCGTTGAATCAAAATACCAGACTTCAGCAAGTCGACAGAAGAATATATTTCCTTTCTTGGAAGAATAACGTTCTTTGACGTATTCTAGATCTTCTCCGACAACACTGGTAAATAGTAGCACTTTGACTACATAAAATATTTCTGGTTTGTAATTTCCTTTCTTTCAAGGAATTGGACTGTAAGCATAGCCCAGATCAACACTATCAACTGTGACAATAATTGTGTTTACATTTCTTATATATCAAGCATGGGAAAAACCCCATTCTATTATGGGCCATTTACTACCTTCACATTATGCTCAATCTGGGAAATTCCAAAGTCTTAATTATAACATAAACCTTTCACATGACATCACTTCCTGAGGGAAATCCCATTACATCACTTCCTGAGGGAATCCCATATATGATGTCATCTCTTTACAATCTGAAGGGGGTTTCCAAATATTCCAAATTAGATATGATTCAACTTGTTTTGCTCAATTTGAGAGGGGAATTCCCCTAAAATGTCACCACTCATGTAACTTTGTAAACAAAGATAAATCATCAAACCAAACTACTCAGGGCACATCACACCCTGCCCCTTAAAAGAAGAAAGTTTGAATGTAATGAAAACTTTCTTAAATGTTTTCTTCTGTTACATCAACTTCAACATAATATTAACTTCGAGTGCTTAACTCAACATACACAGTGACTACTTGTCACACAAGTTCCTTCTTAAAGGAATTTTTGTTTGTCACTTTTTATGCAATTCTGGACAAGGCATCAGCCATTACATTGTCTTTTCCCTTAATATGTTTGATGTCCAGATTGTACTCTTGCAAGGTCAAACTCCACCTCACCAGTCTTTGGTTTTGTTCTTCATCCTGTTGATGAAGGTGAGGGGATTGTGATCTGTGAAAACAAGCACAGGGTATACTGTGGTACCCAAATACACATCAAAATGTAGCAGTGCTAATAGCAATGCTAGACACTCCTTCTCAATTGTGGTGTAATTTCTCTGATGCTTGTTGAATTTCCTTGAAAAGTAACAAATGGGGTGATCTATTTGATCTTCACCCTCTTGCATCACAACACCTCCACAGCCTATGTCACTGGCATCAACAGTCAACTTAAACTGCTTCTGAAAATCAGGTGCAGTAAGTACTGGTGAACTCATGAGTATAGATTTGACTTTGTGAAAAGCATTTTCACACTGTTCTGACCAAATGAATTTTGCATCTTTCTTCAACAAATCAGTCAAAGGACTTGCTATCTCTGAAAAGTTTGGACAGAACTTTCTATAATAGCCAACCATTCCTAGAAATCTCATGAGTGCCTTCTTGTTTACAGGTGTGGGGTATTGCTCAATTGCTTCAACTTTGGCTTTGATAGGTTTCACCTGACCTTGACCTACAACATATCCCCTAAAATGTCATCACTCATGTAACTTTGTAAACAAAGATAAATCATCAAACCAAACTACTCAGGGCACATCACACAATTTCTTTCCAACTACTCAAGCACGGCTTCAAGTCATGCACAGAGTGAGTGTACCTTCACTCACGATCTGACGGTAAATACTTTAACATTGCACGCCTGAAGGCCAATACCAAAATAAGGGAAGTGCTGATTAGAGACATGCTATTCGCTGATGATGCTGCGATAGCTGACCACTCTTGAAGTTGAGCTACAGAAACTGATGGATTATTATTTCGCATCAGCCTGCGACCTCTTCAGCCTAATCATGAGTCTGAAGAAGACTTAAGTCATGGGACAGGGCACTATAATAGCTCCACCATCAATCCAAGCACATCATCAGTGATCAGTATAACTTGAGGTAGTTAATCAATTCACCTATCTAGGCTCTACTGCCACAGACAATCTATCTCTGGATGCTGAGCTCAACGAAAGGATCGGCAAGGCGGCCTCTACTCTCTCCAGCTTATCTAAGAAAGTATAGGAGAACTTGTAAGCAGCTCACCAATACAACAAAAATGGCGGTCTACAAGGCAAGTGTAATCAGCATGCTCATCTGGTAGTGAATCATGGAAGACTAAGAAGAACGGAAGCTGCAAGTATTTCACTTGAGATGTCCCTATACGCCGCATTCTTGGAATCTCCTGGAAAGACAAGGTCACAAACAATGAAGCAATGTCCAAGGCGGGTGTCCCATCAATGCGGGTATCCCATCTTCGCTACTACGTCAACGTCGCCTTCGATGGCTAGGACATAGGACATGCGAGTCGAATGGAAGATGGTCGTATTCCCAAGGATCTCCTCTGCGGAGAAGTGCCATCAGGACACAGAAGAAAGGGTCGACCGCTACTCCGCGTCAAGGATGTCTGTAAGCGTGACATGAAAGCACTTGACATGATCTGGGTCACCTGAGAATCTACTGCTAGTGACGGAAAAACTTTGAAGCAACATCTCTCTGATGGCCTGAAAATGCTGAATGCTGCTGATGACAAATGAGCAAGGCGCAAAGCCAGTCAGTGAGAACATTCAAACCAACCCTACCAGGCGCACCATCAGTCTTCAAATGCCAGGTCTGCAGTGGCGTAGATTTCTTTTTGACATGGGGGGGGGGATGGAGTTGGGAAAAAAATTCTTCAAGTATAGTCAATCCAGCACCTTTTGGCGACAGAATAAGTATTTATGGTTCAATTGCGCAATTTTACTATTTTGAAGCTAAACTGATGAAATATAAAAGTAAAAGTAGGAAATGTAAAAATAGAATATGCAAATGCGTGCGAAGCGCGCGAAAATTTGCACTTTTGGGGCTAAAATGGGCAAATATGAGGTTAATTTGGTCACGAAACTCATTATCAGGAGTCAACATTAGGGGGATGATTGTATGGACCATCCCCCCTGGTAAAATATTGGGGGATTTATCCTCCCCCCCGGATCTACGCCTATGCAGCGCGGGTCTGCAATAAAATCTGCAAGTGTCGCATTGGTCTATTCAGCCACACAAGACGATGCTTTTCAACCACCTCAGACAGCGCTACTCTATAGTCTGCGAAGACTGACGGATGCCAACAAAAAAAAACAATCTTATTATAATGTCCGTTTTATTTCAACAAGTAATATTCAAATTAACAAGATTATTACTTGACGAGATTTCAATTTTCCAAGATTCTGTTATGACCCCCTCTGGTAATTTTGATGAGAATGCCCGATTCATAAAATAAACGTAATTTTTGACCAGGTATATAGAAAACCGGCCGGGATCGAACTCACGACCTTAGGTTTACGGGACCTGTGCCTTAACCACTGGGCCAAGGGAGCTTAGAATAAGGATAGGATTGCACCATCTAGGATGTTTTGTTACCTAGATATAACACAGCAAAAACTTGAAACAGATTTTTTCAACTGTGAGAAATCAACCTATGAAATTGGGTAGAAAAGTGTAGTAAAGTGTACATTATTATTGTCGTGGAATGTGAGTTAAAAGTGTGACATTTCCAATCTTGACCTATTTTCAACATGATACACATAGCAGCATTCTCATTTTGAGGGAACAGGGCAACAGCATTCATGCATTACAATAAGCAATATTATGCACTCTGTGTAGCTTTTTGAGGATTAGAAATAATTAATTTACTAAAACTATCATTTTTTAACAATAGGCCTCAGGGCCGCAGCTAGAGTGAGGATATGGGAGGGGGAGAGGGATATGGGAGGGGGAGAGAGGAGAGGAGAGGAGAGGAGAGAGGAGAGGAGAGGAGAGGGAGGAGAGGAGAGGAGGAGAGGAGAGGAGGAGGAGAGGAGAGGGAGAGAGAGGAGGAGAGGAGAGGAGAGGAGGAGAGGAGAGGAGAGGAGAGGAGAGAGGAGGGAGGGAGGGGAGGGAAGAGGGAGGGGAGGGAGGGATGAGAGGAGAGGAGAAGGAGAGGATGAGAGGAGAGGAGAGTATTATTAAGAGGGACTCCGTGCTGACTTCAACATCGATACATGCATGCTTTAATTGTGAGTCTCAAGTCTCAGTTGTAAAGCAATGATTTAAATACTGTAAAAATGATGCACATAAACAAATGGCCATTTTCGCTTCTGCTTTCAACATTTGGCAGTTTAGGCCTTATGTGTGACAGAATTTATACACTTACAATAATAGGGAAAGCTTGTCCACGAAAGGCTTCAAACTAACATTTTACACACTACAAATTGGTCCACCAAATCACTTCAATTAGGTCTTCATTTTCCCTGCGTAGTGCACAAACGAGTAGCCATTTTCGCTTCTGCTTTCGACATTTGCCAATTTATGTTCAACACAATTTATAGGCCTACAATAATAGGGAAAACTTGTCCACAAAATTCGTGCGAAAGGTTTCATGGACCACTCATTTCACAAATTTTCGGCTTTTTCAATCTAAATTTTACACTCTAATAGTGTCAAAATGGTCCACTAAATCGCTTCAATTAGGTCTTCCTTTTGCAAACTTCAGACCCCCCCCCATGCGTTGTGGTCAAACAAATGGCCATTTTGCTTCTGCTTTCGACATTTCTCAATAATATTTATGTGTAACACAATTTATAGGGCTACGATAGGGAAAACTTGTCCACAAAATTCAAAGACCCCCCTTCGTCGCGCAAAGCGCGATGCTATTTTTTAACATAATTTTATAATGATTTTCCCATTTAACGGACGTTTCTACGGAGCCCCTGAAGTGACATGTTAAACATATTTTTTTTGATGTTAAAAATATTTTTTTGGAAATTATCTCGAGATAATAAAATTATCCGAGATAATTTCCGAAAAAATATTTTAACATCCCAAAAAATATTTTTACCATGTCACTTCAGAAACTCCATCGTTCTAATCGTATATAGGCTATAGATAAAATTTCTTGGTACACATATTTATTCATATGTATACCGATTTGACCACATTATACTGTTTTATTCAGCTATTTTCTTTGTCTTGTTATATAGTTTTATGGGTTAAATTGTAGGCAACTAGGCATATAATTATTAAATCTGAAGTCGCACAATTGGGCTCCTAACACAGGTTTGGTAACTTTTTAGATGCAATAACTGCCTGTTTGAACTTAATTAACTAATTAATTATTAATCAATTAATAATCACGCCCTAATAAATCATGCCTGCAAATCTTTGTAAAAGTAAATAAATGGCCCATAATATATTTAAAATTATTTCCTACCGGGGTGACACTCCTCACAAGCTGGATCAGTATTCATATTTTGGTCCATTTCGAAATGCCAAGAAGGTATACCTATGATCCCCAAGGTGTCAAATGAAATATAACAAAGTCCCCGGCTGATCACATGGTTCAGTTATCATGCGATAACCGCTCTAGTATTTGGTATGTCGGCACACAGATGGCTCGCCTGCAATCATTGACTCTTACCCCTTAATGAAATAGGTCTGGCGGCGCCCCTGATAGGCCTATGCATGTAAACTATCTGTAGTTATTTTGTGACTCCCTACATTTTGGTCATTAAAAATTTTATGACGCCCTATTGCTCTTTCCAAAAATTTATGACCCCTATATTTGGGACCTCCTTTCGAAGAAAATGATAGCCCCAAGTAGTACTAGCTAAACAACATGTAGCTTTTATAACACTGGGAACCATGCACCCCTGGAGAGAGGAAACCATCAAAAATTATTACCTGTAATATTTGTTCACAAAAATAATTTGCAACATCCAAAATAACAATCCATGAAAACAAAGATCAATCAATGCAATTAGTACCAGCTGAAAAACATGGAGCCAGTCTGGAGAGTGGAAACAATAAAAAATTATTAATATTTGTTCAAACAATAATTTGCAACATCCAAAAAAACAAAATCCATGAAAACAATGATCAATCAATGCATTAGTAGGCCTACCAGCTGAAAAAAATGGAGCCAATAAAACTGGGAACCACCTCTGGAGAGTGGAAACCATAAAAAAATATCATTATTTGTTCAAAAAATAATTTGCAACATCATGAACAAAATCCATGAAAACAAAGGTCAAGCAAAGCATTAGTACTGACCAGCTAAACAACATGACAACTTGGAGCCAATAACACCGGGAACCGGCATTGGAACGAGGAAACCAACAAAAAGAAGATTTTTGTTCCAAAATTAAGTTGCAACGTCAAAAATAACAAAATTCATGAAAAAAGATCTTGAAGCAACGCATTAGTACCAGCTAAACAACATGGAGCCAATAACACTGGGAACCGCTACTGAAACGTGGAAACCATCAAAAAGAAGATTTTTGTTCCAAAAATAATTTGCAACATCCAAAATAACAAAATCCATTAAAACAAAGATCAAGCAAAGCATAATTAGTACCAGCTAAGCAACATAAAAACTTGGAGCCAATAACACCGGGAACCACCACTGGAACGTGGAAACCATCAAAAAGTAGATTTTTGTTCCAAAAATAAGTTGCAACATCAAAAATAACAAAATTCATGAAAAAAGATCTTGAGAAACGCATTAGTACCAGCTAAACAACACGGAGCCAATAACACCGGGAACCGCTACTGAAACGTGGAAACCGTTAAAAAGTATATTTTTTGATCAAAAAAAATTTGCAGCATCCAAAATAACAAAAATCTATGAAAACAAAGATCAAGCAATGCATTAATAATAGCTAAACAACTTGGAGCCAATAAAACCGCGAACCACGAATGGAAAGTGGAAACCATCAAAAAATAGGTTTTGTTATAAAAATAATTTGTAAAATTCAAAATAACAAAACCCATGAAAACAAAGATCAACCAACGCATATACGTACTATCCAAACAACACAGAGTTAGAAAAGAAAAGAAAATGCGAACCACCACAGGAGCCATCTGGAAATTAAATCGGCCAAAAACTTAAAAAATAAAGATCATGCCAAAAATATTTTGTTGATGACTGCATGTAGATGTGCATGGTATGTCTACATCTGCAGTGCAATCGCATGTATGCAATCATAATGCTAACAGATGTCTACATCTGAATTCTAACTAGGTGTAAACATCTTTCAGCATACCTGTTGTCCACATCAGGTAGGCCACCAGATGTCACCACATCCTCATGTCCACCTGGTGCAGCTGCATCCAGTTGCCCACTAGATGTTGCCACAACCGGTGGGCATCTAGTGGTGCACCTAGTTGCCCACCGGATGTCGTGACATCCGGTGGGCAACTGGATGCGCGAAACGGCTGTGCTCTATTCTTTATTCCATGTTTATGTTTACATTACTGGGTACTGAGTACTGACACTTTCCAAGACGCGTTTTGATTGGTCAAAGTAGACCACTTTTGCATGTTGAGCACCAATTACAGTCAATGTACAGTGAGGGTTTGGAACTTGTTCACTAGCACTGATTCAGGTCTAGGGGTCAGCGAAGGTCTGTGATGTGGTAAGCTTATAAAATCCGTGTCAAGAAGTTAGCGTAGCATGTACATGATATTATCGCCGTTATAACATGCCAACTAGATTATACCGCACAGCGCGGCTTTTTCCATGTTTTCTGAAGGTTGGTGAGAATTCACTCAGACTCAGGAATAGTTTGAGTTTGAAATTTTAGTTTTTTTAAATTTTTACATGGATTGTAAGTCATGAAGTAATACTATTATAGCTGCCTTCTCAGGCTTCTGCACTGGTTCATGGGTTAGGGTAGGGTTATAACACTGTACAAGGCAGCTAAATATGTAAGAGTAAAACCCCCTAAAGTTAAAGAAACGCCGGATCCCAATGCCTACATTGTAGGTATGCTAGGTGAATTCAAATTTGCCATCAAACTGCATCATTTTATATATCAAATTAAAGCCCTTGAGTCGAAGCCAACACTGAAAACCTTTTTGTCATAGCACTTTCCGTAGCAAAGTTACATCTTGTCAAAGATTGACTTTCATCAAAAAGATTCTGCTAGCAAAATTCCCCAAAACAGCATACGGGGGTGTTTTAGATCTTAGTCTCATGACGATAGCACCTTTTTTTAATGGAACTGCTATCAAAATCTCTCTGAAATTCCATGTGCGAGTCTCTCATCACCAAAAAAATCATATATTTGGGTCAAGTGAAGTATAGACAACATATTTATGAAGGTTTCCTTCTTAAAAGATTCTTTTAATTTCAATGTAAATTTGTATTGCCGGTTTAGGCCATTTTGACTGACTAACAAATGTGTTAACTGAGGTTTCCCTGTGATACCTATACATTGTAGCCTCTTATTGCCTAGTTAGGCATGTTCACAAAATTTTCAAGTAGGATATTTCACATGGAAATTATTTTGTTTAAAAAGGTGATTATTTAACTTAAAAAATGAGGGGTCAACCATGTCTGTAGGTCAAAAATTAGCGAAGTTATGGGCAAATGTCTGTTTTAAAAAAACAACATAAATGCATCATTTTTCACCACGGCGATCCATTTTGGCGATTTTATTTTATGAAATCTAACTTTCACTGCATGCTGACTTCTGTATCAAGGATAAAGTACCGGCACATTTTAGACTACGTCGTCAAGTTTCTGGTGTCCAAATTTCAAATTTTTGTATTTCCCTTTTTGGATTGAATGTCGCCCTCTATAATAAGGAATGTGGACATGTCTAGCCTAGTAGAACTGCCACTGGAATCGGAGGTGAGTGCGCGCATATTTTTATTACTGGTTTCACGGTTGTTTGATGGGATCATTTATTACTTTTTCAAACAAAACATGTACAACCAAATTTTAGGCTTAAAGGAGTATTTCGTGATCCTAGCATCCTCTTTTTATGACATTTTTCAGTACATATCCACGAAAAAAGCATATTCCCAAAATTTCAGTTGATTCCGATTTTGCGTTTGCGAGTTATGCATGATTATGTGTATTACACTGCTCCATAGACAATACGTTGTAATTTCGTTCTGGTGCACCAGAACGAAATTCAAATTTCACGATATCTTTGCTAAACGAATTAATCTGCAAGAAATTATATTTTGTACATAAACATTATGTAGCCAGAGGTTTCCAGTGATATAAAAATCTCAACTTTTTTGGAGAAAAGTGGGGGGATGAGGCTGTGGATCACGAAGTGCCCCTTTAAACAGCTAAAAGTGATATCATGCTAATGTCTACAGATGATTTTGAGTTGTTCTCAACTTTAATTTCCACTCTTATACAAAATTATTCACTTTTATAGTAATTTTTAAAGCTTTTTCGGATATAGAATGTATTTATTGATGACAAAATTGGTGGCGCTATTTAGTTACTGGAAATTACTCTTTCAAGCTTGTAATACAAATAATTCCTTTTATTGTTTGATAAAATATGTTTGTAAAATGTTTCTTGTTTCACCTTGTTCGAGCATATTCATTCTCTAACGCAAATCTTTGCGACGGCATCCGTGAGCAAATTCGTTGCTAGTGTTTCTCGAGCAAGTTTCACCTATTCCAGCTGTTTTAATGGCAGTATTAATCACCTAACCCTTGCAAATAAAGAAATGTGATTTAGGATAAATAGCGCCATCTATAGTTTGCAATTAGTTAATAATGAAGCCAATTCTCCATACATCAAACAGCCGTGGTTTGCCTTACACTGTAGTTTTGCTTAGACCTTTCGCACTTGATTATTATATTAGTTTCCTGTTTACCGCCCATGTCCACAATTGAAAATCTGAAAATAGTTAATTATTTTATTTTTATTTCTAATTTTCTTCTTTACTTTCAACTACTTCTACTTGCCATTTTCTGATTTTAATAATATCAACAATAATGGTGAATGAACAAGGAGTACAATTCCACCTTCACTTATTTATAAAATCAACTATTGTTGTGAAATAATTAAATGCCCGCTCTAGTCAAAACTAGTCAATAGTTGCTTGTAATAGTTCACAGCCGCGGATCCAGAGAACAAAAAATACGGGGGGCTCAAAATACATGAGATAGAGGGCGACGAACCATGGTCGCGAAGAGGTCATCGCGGCACGCCTGGGCCACGCAGGGGGGTGTCTGAGGAGGGATGTGCCCCCCCCCAGAAGTGAGAAACTTTTGCAAAATGAAGACCTAATTGAAGCCATTTGGTGGACCATTTTGACACTATTATTAATGCAAAATTAAGAGTTTGAAAGAAGCGGAAAATTGGTAAAATGGCCACGACGGCTCATTTCCCATTCGTGAACAAATTTACAATATTATTGTATAAATTCAATTGCTTACTTGACGCAGGGGGGTGTCTGAGGGGGATGTGCCCCCTCAGAAGTGAGCAACTTTTGCAAAATGAAGACCTAATTGAAGCCATTTAGTGGACCATTTTGACACTATTATTGTGTAAAATTTGAGTTTGAAAGAGCGGAAAATTTGTGAAATGACCATGACGGCTCATTTCCCATTCGTGAACAAGTTTACAATATTATTGTATAAATTCAATTGCTTGCCCGACGCAGGGGGGTGTCTGAGGGGGATGTGCCCCCCTAAGAAGTGAGCAACTTTTGCAGAATGAAGACCTAATTGAAGGCATTTGGAGGACCATTTTGACACAATTATTGTGTAAAATTTGAGTTTGGAAGAGCAGAAAATTTGTGAAATGACCATGACGGCTCATTAAAAATTCGTGGACAAGTATTGTATAAATTCAATTGCTTTAAACATAAAGTTCGGGTCCAAAGTATAAAGAAACAGGCAACTTATTCATACGCAGGGGTGTCTGTGGGGGGATGTTCCCCCCTTTTGCAAAATGAAGCCATTTGGTGGACGATTTTGACACTATAATTGTGTAAAATTTAGTTAGTTAAAGTTAGGAAATGTGTGAAAATGAAGGCCCAATCAAAGCCATTCGTGGACCATTAGTCACTGTAGGCCTAATCATTAAGTCATTACTTCAAACAACATAGGCCTAAAGTGTACGGGTGTCCAAAACAAAAGCAACGGGCAGTTGTTTACGCATATCCGCATATATACGTGAGGGCGTCTGAGGGGAAAATTTTGCAAAATGATGGCCCACTTGAAGCTATTTGGTGCACCATTTTTACACTATTTATATCATTGCTTTAAACAAAAAAAGGGACCGAACACAATTTGCAAAATTTTAAATGTTACACTGGTCCACTGACCATGCTGAGACACATTGTAAGACTTGAGACACACAATTAGGCCTACTAAAAGCTACTAAACCATACATGGATTGATGTCAGCATTGACTCCGGCAATGCCTAAAATAATCACAGGCGTGAGGCCTATAACCCACGCCTATTAGGCCTTCGATCGACCCGACTGTGCAGTTTTTAGGCACGGGTCTACTCAATTTCGCGCAATGTATCCTTTCTCTTCTCTTTTTCTTGCTTTTCTCTTCTCTTTTTCTCCTTTTCTCTTTCTCTCCTTTCCCCTTTCCCATTTTTACGGGGTGCTCGCGCCCCATCTTTCCTACTTTTGCTATTTTTACGGGGGCCCCCTCCGCCACCCCCCTGGTTCAAACTAAATAAAGAAAATAAAAGATAATTAATAATTAATAATTAAAAGTCACCTTGTCCCTTTTTCAAAATCTTTAACAGGAAACTCATAATCAAGTGTGAAGAGCTGTAGTGTTCCTGCAGCTACACAGGTCACTGCAGCTTTGAAATATGCCTGGTAAATCCTAGTCCAAATAATCAGTCCAAAATAATAATTCATTTAGTGTGTACTGATCACTGATCGTGTTCTGGGAACTGTTTCCTTTTGAAATTCTGATGGCAAAATGGACACAAGAAGCACACGATCCTAGCTACATGTTGACTTTTTAAACCCCTATTTATGCTGTGTGAATCACAGTCCATCACTCCAATTTTGGTTCTCCTAGTTGTAATCTAGTGCCGCGATGCCGTACTATTACGCTGACTTTCATATTCGGCGAGGAGGACAGTTTTGACCTCGTTTGTTTACAAACAGAGGTAGACAAAAGGCCTGTCAAAACTGTTCCGCTTGTCCAAATACTCAAGTATCAAAAGGATGGTCCACAATAGATCGAGTGATTCATGCAACATGAATAGGGGATTAAAAAACTGTGAAGTAGGACCATAATGTGCTTCTTTTGTCCAATTTGCCATCAAGATTTTGAATGGAAACAGTTCAGACCCAGAACATGATCATGTCAGAAATTAATATATTGTTCTGGGTCTGATTATTCAGACTAGTTGTAATCCAGCAAGAACCTTCAGGCGGGTTCTCCTTGGATTTGAATCACTGAGTTAACTTGCACTTTGTGCAGGTAGATTTTCTATGTTACCTGCACAAATGCAAGTAACTTTTTTCTGGTAAATCGAACACTGTCGCCGACCCAGTGCTTGGTATGCGAGGGATCTTGGGTTCGAATCTCACCCTGAGCAAACAACTTCTTTCTTTGTTTTCACTCTTTATTCCTTCCTTCTTTCCCTTCCCGTCGTCATAAAGCCCTTAGGGTTAGGTTACAAAAATAATTTCCTGAGTGTAACAAGGCCAGATTTTGTAATTATTAACATATTATTTTAAGAAATTAAAGGGTGTCAGGACGTTTCGCCCCACACCAGTACATACCACTACCAGTTCGCCCCAATACACGTACATACCGCGACCAGTTCGCCCCAATACACGTACATACCACGACAAGTTCGCCCCAATTGACTCACCGTGTAAACTGTAAAGTGCTGTGAGTGCAGTGCATGCGGTCATATGGCCAATCAATACAACTTCCAATTGTTTGCATTTATATTCATGTATTATGGAATCATCAATACGACCTATTCATATAATAATAATTAATATTATAGTAAAAATTATAGTATTATTATTATTTTCTTATGATAACAATAAAAAATAACTATCATTATTATTAATAGTACTAGTATATATTAATCATATCTTAATTATTATAAAATTATTGAATCACTTTACATTGTGTTGTTTAATTTGTTTATTTAAACAAATTTGACGGTGTTCTATGAATTTTATGCCATTAAAATGTATTTATGTATTTATGAATTTGTCATGTTTTACAATCCATGGTTCGTAACTAATACAATTTGTATTTTCAGTAGACAGTATGCAGTCAGCTGTGCAGTGCTGTTTTTAAATAAGCGTTGAGTATTTGTAACAATTTGGCTGGTGCTATAAGCGTGTAATGCTATGAATTTGTTTAGAAACCCATGTGATTCAGCCCCGATATTCAGTTGAGCTGACTATGTTTATGTTATGAAAACATTTTATTTTTGATCATGTACTTTTCCATCCATATGGGGTTTTTTATATTTACCTATCGAGTATGTTTTTACTACCCCGAGAATTATTGGCCGTTTTTGAAATTGTGACGTAGGCCTATATCGGGAGGCACGTGAAGAAGAAAAAGTTGGGATTTTGTTTGCAAAACGGGTTAGAGCCCAGTAGGCCTATTAATACGATTTCGGTCAAATTTTAATTTGGTTATCCTTTGCCAAAATATTATTAGTAACGCGCTCCTTTACCCATATGTCCTTCTTTTTTTCACGCAAAAGGCAAATTTTTGCTCCCAAGACCATTTTGTGGGGAAAGTCCTATTATGTTCAGATCTGCAGGCAGCCAAAAGATTTAATGGTGTCTTGCAGTGCATGCAGCATGCGTTTGAACGCATACATACATTATTATATCATCATGCATGGTACTGTATACTTTTAATGTAGGGAGTGGGATTTTGACGCCATACTAAGCGTTTAACAATAACACCCTCCACACCCCGCCCGCCCGCCCACACGCACACCCACATAAAGTTCACCTTCATTCAGCAGTATAAACATTGAGCTTGGAAATGGAAAATGTTACTTTTAGCACATAAATCTGAATTTGAGTTTTCTTTCTCCAATAATTGAAATGGAAAATCTTTCCCAAATAATTTTGTTTCTTTGCTTGGTTAGTTGTTCTCTATACAACCACACCCGGTAGGCCTATACCCCCCCCCCCACACACACACACACATAACACACATCGTCATGATCGGTCACCCATATACTCAAACATTAGGCCTACTCATGATAATGGTGTCTTCCAGTGCATGCAGCATGTATGAGACATTATTATATCTTCATGCATGGTAATGTATCCGGTATGTATACTTTTCATGCAAGAATGGGATTTCTGACGTTGTAGGCATACTAAACCTTTTAAAAACAACTATTTTTTATAATATACACCCCTCCACCCCCCGGGCTCCACCCCCAAGTTACATAACGCACACCTTCATCAACAGTATTGAACAAAATAATTGAGCGCGGAATTGGAAAATGTTACTTTTGCGCGCATAAATCCGAACTTGTGGTTAATGGACTGATAAACAAGTATGCGTGACAGTGTGTTTTAGAGAGCAAAGTCCCGGGTAAAGTTCTGCTTAAAATTCAAAGTCCATAGTCGGATTTTTCGGGTTCGCTATCAATAAACTGGTAGATTCCAAAATCAGAATTGTTCAGTATTATAAAGTGAGCCATTATAATTATGCAAGATAGCGTTGCATTCAATTACTTTTATTGTCACTAATCATCTGATATTTTTAACTCTTTATGACCATTTTACTATTGAATACTTTAATTTTAATAAACATCAGTATAATTTTGAGTTCAACGAAATGGGTTCATCTTGACTAATAATAACATATTGTTAATAAAATTCGACTATGGCATAGTCTAAAGAGCTTTTAAAATCCCCGATAAATTCTTGAATAGTAGCATTTCCATTAATGCAACATATTACATAGCCTATATATAATAACGTTAACATTAGAATGTATATTTTGATAATGACTATTATCAGTAACAACCAGAGGGGGCCTTAAATCAAATTTAAATAATCAAATTTAAATAATAAATAATGTGCACACCCGCCTTCCAAATCTAGGTATATCAAACACCCAGATTTGGAAGTTAGGCCTATATCTGAAGTGGTCCTTTGTTACCAAAAATAAACTATAGATGTTTGAATTGGTGAATTGGCTTAATATGGTACCTTTGTTGTCTGTGTCATGTGTTTTCTCATATTTTAGTATGAATTCAATAAAATAAGTAACCACTCGATGAACATTATTATTACGGGTATACTCAACTGACAAATTACATTGATTAACAGTTTGAGCAAGTTTGAATGGGATGAAACTGAGTCTTATGCAGAATGAGATCAAACAAGAAAACTAAATGTATAAAAAACAGGGACATATATCCCACCTATCCCTTTGAGCAAGAGGATTTATAAATCATGATAGTCCAGGAAGAATTAATCCCTTTCTCTTTACTGGTAAATGGTCCCAATAGAAACATGCCTATTGACAGGCAAGTTGCAGAAATTAAGAAAAACAAAATGAATCATAATAACTGTCAATCACAATTATCAAAATTGTAAAAATACATTTATATTAGAGAAGTATGTCCTTTATAAATGTATCTGATATAAAAATACAAAATTATATAATCAAAATAATTGTATTTTAATTAAAGATATATAATTAATTTAGATTTATATCTTTGATTAACCAGTTTTTGCAAACAAAATAATTGGATTTGTCTTCTTGGCACTGCCTCCCACGCCTTCGTTGCAAACACAAAACACGGCCCGTAATTCTCGGGTCTTAATCAAATTGAGAGCAGACTACTTGACCCGGGACTTGTCAAGCAATCGATCGTACATCAGTGTGTAAAGCACGCGACGCTGAGCCCGGGACTTGTCAAGCAAGGCACGCCGTTGTGTGTTCTAGTACTTTTGCGTGCTTGGTGCACGGAACCGTTGATTGAACACATATCACACCCGGCGTTTTTTCGTGTAAGTGGCAGCAAATAATCCGCCGCTAAAAAGAGAAGCAAAAAGTCAGTGCACAGCACGGAACCCACAAAATATCTCAAAGCTGCTGCTGGCGTTTGTTTTGCTAGTTGTGCTCATTTGTCTTTGAAAAATTTGCCAAATATTTTCAGTATTAATAGTTTCATTATTTAATATGTTTATAGGACTGCAAGTTTTGAAAGTTTTGAACATCACAAACTTATTTTAACTGAGTTTGAGTCGGTAAATTTTTAAAAAAATTTTTTTTATATAATGTTTTGTTTTGCCATACCTAAATATGTAAATTATTACATAGCCATACTGGCGATAAGTAATTTACATGTTTAACACTACTTATTATATCATACAAAATATGAAGTTAACATGATTTGTAAAATGAGATAAATCCTTTGTTCGTGAAAGCATAATATTGTTATGTAAAATAAAGTACACGAGGATTTAATATTATATAAAAAATACATAATCAAGGCCTAAATTTCAGACATACACATGTATTAAATTAATTATTGTTAATGAAAATATAAGCTAATATAGTGTGACATCAAAAATTTATTTTGCAACACGGGCGTATCATCGTTCATTATGGTTTTGTTACGAGTACCAATCTTCAGTCCATCAGCAATCAGCATACCATTTGCTTTAAATACTATAATATACACGCCGGGCTTCAAGCAATCGACCAGGAAACAGTCAACAACAGCCCCAATACCAGCGGTATAAAAATGGGGACGAAAGTGCACGGGAGTGTAGTGTAATTGAATTGGCGTGTAACGGAAGTGGAGAGGTTCGAAGTGGCATGTTTCCGGCACAGCAGTAGATTTCCGTGGTTGAAAATTAGCGAGAGAAGCACTAAAAAGCGAGTTTCACAGCGAGAAATTGCGTATTCTATTTGAGCTTACAATCATGCTACAATGATCTCCGTGACGGAACGGTTATGATTGATCGTATTGATTGGCATTGGTCGCATGCACACTTCGGCAACGTTACACAGTGAGTCAATTGGGGCGAACTGGTCGTGGTATGTATTGTGTATTGGGTGAACCTTTTTGGGGCGAATGTGTTTTGGGGTGAGACGTCTCGCATTCAATTAAAGGCATGGGTTTTCATTGCTCTCTAGCGCATAACTGAAATGTGGCGTATCAAATTCAAAACATTTTCATTTTAAGGACTGGCCGAGACAAAAAACATGTTGAACAAGTCATTAAAAGTTGTGTGTTACAATGTACTGTTTATTAATGACAGTTTATGAGATTTCTGTGTTACCAGTACTTTTTAATATTTAGCTGACTATATGAGTTTTTGCTGGTTCAAACACTTTGGCAAAAACAGGTTTATGTTAGTTTTTGCCACTTTGCCAGCAAAAACAGGTTTTTGCTGGTAAAAACTGAACCCTGGTTTGCCTGAAGTTTTTGACTGGCAAGGCCCAGGAGGCCCTGTGTTGGTACACCAAATCTCGGTGCGTCATACATACGTACATCGCGACTGTATACTCCGATGTTGGTCCTCCCTTTTTTCCATAGTATCCCAGTCTACACGTATGTCTTTGATCATTTTTGTGATACTGGTGGTTCTGTCATACATGTAGGTGTTTGTGATGAATCTTGTGGTCCTTTTTTGGATCTTTTCAATTTTGTTGAGGAGTTCTTATTGACGTGGATCCCAAACGTAATTTGAATTTGTTAGTAATACTAGGAATGTAGGAGTTTGCTACAAGTTAAAGTCCTATTCATTAATCCCAGCACAAGTGTAAAAAAATAAAATTGTTTATAAATTGCTTTTGAAAGTTGAGGATAATCATTCAAATTGTCATTTGGTATTTTTGAAATGAAAAATTTGGCAAAAAACTTTGCAGTACTGGTAGCTAATTTATACGGTCAGTACATTAAATACATAGCTTTAGGGTCAACCACTAGCAGGCTATGTTAGCACATCTATGACAAAGACACAGGTACGGTACCAAAATCTGAATATTTATGATTTTTACGATCGTCCGGATGACCAAATCACTGAATTGGCCTTTAAGTTTGGTAAGAGTTTTGTACCGGTATAAGAGTGTTCAGTGTGCATAACCCCTTTCACTTTTAGTCAACGTGGCAAGCATGTGCGGGAGATATGAAGTATTGTTTTTAACAGGGAATTATAGTACCGGGTGTCCCAAAAAAAGGTTACATGTTCAGTTTTATTTCAAGAGTTCAGTCCGAAACGTACAACATTAATCTTACAGCTGGCATATAACCATGATAACACAGCAGCACGCAGAAATGCCTTCATCAAAAACGTGTTTTTCTCTAATGACCATCTTCCTTTATTTGTTACCACCAAGTGTCTAGAAGCTCTAAAACTGATCTATTTTCAGTGTGCAATATTTATTTTTTCAATTTGTTTCTTTTGTGCAAAAAGTTCAATCATGAAAAAATAAGAGAAAAATAAAAAGTAATAAAGAAACAATATGCAACCAAAGGTGTGCTTGTGTTCAACTTTCGTTGTGCGATATTTTGATGGTTAGCCACTCTTGACACCCCTGTCATCTTACACTCATAAGTTAAGTTGCTTTTAAGATATTTAATTTAAACTTAGCAAAGAGTTGCAAGAAGGATGAATAAATAATATCTAAAAAGTGATATTGTTATGTTGAGCCATCACAAAATGCGATTCATTTTCTACATGTAACCTTTATATGGGACACCTTGTATGTAGTTAAAACGCTGGTCAATTTTAATTCAATATTTTACTAATAAATTAAATAAAAATGGTGGTATGAGAGAATATAAATCGGTATAATTCATGGTTCATAGTTGCTTGCTGTTTTTATCTCTTGACTTTGATTCTGTGATGGGAGCTAGGTCATTTTTAATGCATGCACAAATTTTAGTGGCTGTGATTTTGGGGTAATTTTGTGCTTAAATGTATATGCGCTGTAGCCTGAGTACCCGTACACCAAGTATCCAAGTTGAAGCAGAGGGCAAAATTTGGACTTGTAGAGGAGACTGGAAAGTGATCATTGTTCTCTAATAAACCTATAATTTATTTGTACAATTTTCCTATAGCATTCCAAAGTTAAAAATGTTTGAAAAATCTAAAAGCAAAAAGTATCCTCCAGTAATTGCAATGGGAGGGGACAAGAAGCAAAATATAATTTCATATGGCCTTATTGTCATAAGGCCATATAAAATTAATTTTTTGTTTCTTGTCCGTGCCTGCATTTTTGTTTTCTGGAGTTGATCCATAAATGTTTTCAAGTGTTACTTCATATTTAAGCTCCAACAACTCACTAGGATGATAAAATAGTTCACATTTGCGAAATTTTTGTTGTACATTCTACCCTTCAGAGCCTTCAAATAAAACGTACATCATCGTTTTTCAAGAATGCGATGGAAAGCGATGACAAAATCTGCTGGCAATGCTATTTTGCATTGAACCCCCCCAAAAAAAAAAATCCCCAAAACTTAAAATCTCCTGCCTCTTCAATTCATGAACATCCTCCTAATTAGAGAAAAAAATAATGCAGCCTAAATACTGCCTGCTGAATTATCAAGTGTTTTTCAAAAGTACTTAAGTATATAATTATCTTTCAAGTTTGAATTTTCATTCCGCAAATTTGTTCTCATTTTATCCCAGAACATGGCAGATCAACAGCCTCCAAGCAGCTGCCAAGTTCTATGGAATCTAGATGATATACAGCAATTCATTGGACCCACTCAGTGCTGTGTAAGAGACTACACCCATGAACTTTTGACTCTTGACACAAGGTCAAATCTTATTCAGGTATCATCATCATTATCATCAATCTCATCATCATCAGATGTAACCAGAAAGCAAAGTTCAACAGTGTCAAGTATTACACATCATGGTGAAAATGAAGCAGTAAATGTGATGTCTTCAGAGGATGAGACTGTCAGGGATCATCAAGATATTGTCAAGTCTAATGATTTAGCTTCCGCTTCAAACCAAACTGATACATCAGCCTCTGTAACCACTTTAGGTCTTTTGCTTTTAGCAACAATAACTTACCAAAACAAATCAAATGCACTTAAAGAATCCATCAATAAAATCAGTGAGTTTCTGACAAAACAGAGTTTGCAAGAAGTGGCTCAGAATTATCCTCATTCGAAGAAGTTGACTAGTCTGTCCGGATTGCAGAGTTTTGTTAACTTTTGCATCGGCCATTGTGTACTGTGGGATGCCGATGGGCCTGCTGTGAAGGATGTGGGTGTTCTTCAAGTGTGGTGCGATGTTGTGGAACCATTAAGGATCTTGGTGGAAAAACTTGTCATTGGTAAGTGAAAAAGAATGGATTTCTTATAGGAAACTGTAAAAGATGGGTCTACAGGTATATACATGTGACTGAGAAGCAGGCCTTGAAATAAGCCAGAAAATTTCTCAGGGGCATTTGGGCCCTCGATCATAAATGTTTGGGGGCCCTCACAAACTTTTGTGGGCCCAAATTTGGGCCATTGGTTTTAACCTATGAACCCCACAAAAAAGTGAGAAGAATTGTAAATTTTTTGCGGGCCATTTGGGCCCACTGGATGTATCTTTTGCGGGCCCTCGCTAATTTTCGGGGGCCGAGGGCCCTTGTGCCCTCCTTTTTTCGAGCCCTGCTGAGAAGGATATAACATTTCCAGCAATATAGCAATAATGGGTCGCAAAATGTGGAGGAAACTAATTGCCTGGATTTTTCCCCAAATTCTGAAAATTTTGAGTTTTCCCATTTTAGAGGCTCTCAGCTCAGGTATCTTTTTAGGTGATTGCAAATATTTGAAAAATTTATTTAGATGAGTGGCTTTTTCAAATATTCTACAAAATTGTAGAAAAGTGGTAATTTTTCATAGTTATTGTAAAAGATAATAATTGTGAAGTTTTCCCATTTTTTTGCAAGTTTATTAGTTTTAATTTGAACAGAAAGTTCACTATTGGCCTTTTGGGTTTGCGTTCTTCAACTTTGGCATATTTTTAGATAAAGTTTTAGAATCCCACCTCACGCCACCTGATCTAACATCCAAAAAGATCAATGTCATCCTGTTAACAAAACTAGCTTCATTAGGGAGGAAGGGGAGATTCAAAACTGTTAAGTGTGTTTCTTTTATGCCCTTAAAAACATTAATGTTATTTTGATGCACTTCCAGTTTCATTACAGATTGGGAGGGAAGGATCCGCTATGAAACAAAACTAGTAAGAACATCATCAAACTTTTGGGTTGTTAAGGTGGTACTACACCCCCTGATAAATGTTGTAACTAATTCAATTTTTCTCACAAAATAACTACACACTGGTAACAAAAGTTATGTATAGGGGCAAGGAATCCAATTACTTCACTGAAATTTCAAGTGGCTCATTATATGTTAAGAAATGAGGTACATTCTAGCGGTACCTCTCTTCTGATCATAAATAGCATAAAGCTTGTCTTGAGTCACTGAAATTCCAGTGTACTATAGTAACTGGATTCCTTGCCCTATAATATATACATAACTTTTGTTACCTATACCAGGACAGTGTGTTATTATTTTGTGAGAAAAATGCAAAAATAGTCAATTTATCAAGGGGTGTAGTACCACCTTAACTTGGTCCCCTATAGTATCAAAAAAGTTACTTGTGAACATTTTCATGCATAACAATGGGCTATTACAATTTACAATAAAACCCACATACATTTTGTACCCCAATTGCACACAGGGAGTGGGAACTTTAGGATACCTCAATGGGTGACTCCATTTGAATTCACACACCCTGTGTGGGAGATATAGGTCAGGTCTTCCATAGGGGGTGTATGGATTTCAACTGGAATAGTCCAATGTAATGTAACAGCAGAAGGTGCAGGTACTAATTTTGAAACAAAAGTTTTATAAAAGTACTATAAATTACATTTTTATAGGCTTTTACACATTGTGTCATTTTTTTTCCTAGTAGATCACATCCAAGAAAATGAGATTTGGAATCTACCATTCCCCCAGCCAGCCAATGTGTCTTCTCTGAAATCATACCTCAACAGTCAAAAGGCAGCCATCTATGCAAAGTTCCACAGCTATGACTTTACCCATGATGCTCCTTACCAGGCTGGGGTTCAGCAGGTCATGAAGCAGTTGCAAGCAGAGGGTGCTGGACGTGATTCAAACCGGCTAGATTTGGAGCTTGAGGCAAAATTGTTTTATTTCTCTAGGTAAGATAATGTAAAAGGCAATGGCTCTCAATTATATGTGCACATGAGCCACGGAGGGCCAAATTCATTTCAAGGATCTGTGTGAAATGTTTATTCCAGAGCTAAGGGCCAACCATAATTGGTTGGTGGAATGGATCAAGCATGTAGAACCCCTGGTCTAAGGCTTTAAATATCTCAGAACCCCTGGTCTAAGGCTTTAAATATTTGAGAACCCCTGTTCTTGTTACTATCTTCTTTAGGGTAAAACATTAAGGCTGTAGTAGTACACAGATGAATAATATCAGTGATGTCCAAAAATGATGCAATTTGTAAATAATGAAAGTGGGAAAATGGTTTTTGCCCAGCAAAAGTCATAATAACAACCTTTTGTTTTGTGACAAATTTTTGCAATAATTAACATGCCTCAATCTATGGAACAATACATTCATTAACCCTAATACCCAGAGGTTTTATTGCTATCGCAAGGGGGAGAACAAACAAAAAAGAAGAGAAGATGAACAAAGAACTAACTTGGTACCCCTTGGATTAGACCCTTAGACCTCTCACGTGCCACACAGACGATCACATACCAGGGGCGTAGCCAGCTTTCTTGGTCAGGGGGGCAAAATAAAAATTTTGGGGCACCGATGAAAAAAATTGCAGTTGCATCATACAATACATAGAGAATGTATGTCTTCGAACTTCCCGAAAGGGCCTTATTGGGATGATGTGCGCGCTTAAAATGGTATTTTACACTATTTTCGCCCATTATCCGGCTAAAAAAGGGTTTTACTGTTACAATGTGCGCGCGTAGCGCGGAAAATGTTTGTATTTTACACTACTTTGGCCCTGAATTTTGCTAGAAAAGGGGCTCCTTGCCCTTTTCTTTTCCTTTGCCCTCCTGATTTTCTCTTTCATTTTTTGTTAGAGAGGCACTTTTTCTTTCATTTTTTTGTCAGGGGGGCACTCTGCCCCGCTGGCTACGCTACTGAGCAAGCTCTGTTTTACTGGCCTGGCCACCATTTCCATGGGTATATATGACTTGGGGTGATTGTGTCATTGCATCACATGGTATGCATGTATGTGGACAGGTTTTTGGTGTTGGATTGGGTAGTGTTAGGGTTATATATGTCTCGATCTATGGAAAAATTCTTTCATTAACCCTAACACCCAGAGGTTTTTTTTGTTATCGGAAGGGAGAGAACAAACAAAAAAGGAGAGGAGATAAACCAAGAAGTTGACTCTTAGACCCCTCGCATGCCACGCAGACGATCACATACCTGTAGCCATTGCGGTGTTTCGCTGGCCTGGCCAGCGTTTCCACAGGTATGCGGACAGGTTTTCTGTGTTTAATTCTGTTGGATTGGGACGTGTTAGGGTTAACGTTGAAAGTGTTGTCTCATCTTCTCTTTTCCACAGATTTTTTGATAAAGTGAGCAAAGAAGACTACCAGAAATGGCTATCCCAACAACAAGAAACTTCTGCAAGATTGAAGATGGTTGTCCAAGATCCAAACACAGAAGATGTCACTTTACCAGTAAGTAGACAAGGTGAAGACCCTGTCTCTAGGTCAAGAAATGGTGACCATGATCCAAACTTAGATAGGAGCAAGATCTTGCCAATGGTAAAACCTGTTCAAAGTCTTCCAACTTGTCAATATGGCACTTCAGCACCATCAACATTTTCTTCCACAACATCTTCAGATCTCCTGATGGAGCAGTCTGAAGACCAGTTGCCTTCTACACAGACTTTGTCAGGTGTTGGTGCTAGGAATGACACACCTGCACCAAGACAATCAAATACTTCATCATCATTGACCTCAACATCTTCAGATCTCCTGATGGAGCAGTCTGAAGACCACCAGCCTTCCATACAGACTTTGTCCTGTGTTGGTGATAGGAATGGCACACCTGCACCAAGACAATCAAATACTTCATCATCATTGACTTCACCATCTTCAGATCTCCTGATGGAACAGTGTGAAGACCACCAGCTTTCTACACAGACTTTGTCATCAGGCATTGGTGATAGGAAAGCCTTACCAACACCAAGACTTGTGCCAAGTAATTTCAGTGCTTCATCACTGTCTGCAACTTCTGCTTCAGGATCTTCCAATCTCCAGATGCAGTCTTCAGACCACCTTTCTTCTGTGGAGACCTTTTCATTGTCTGAAACTGAAGACATTAGTGCTGTGAAATGTAAAGAAGGCGATAAAGGTATATCAGGTGACTCACCTCCCTCTGGACCCTTCTCTTCAGACACTTTTGTTAAGACTATACCTCATTCTGATTCAGCTGCTGCTGATTCTTCAAGCAGAAAATTACAAGATATAACTCTTGACCCTAGTGAAATCAACTCGGATCCTATGAACTCTGCCATTGATCATGTGAACTCTGACCCACCTCCATACCCAGCCTCATTCTTAGAAATCTTGAAGTTAGTTGAATCAGGGCAAGAGATCCCTGGGATTGAGATTTTGGATATAAAACCAACTGAGGCTCCATTGACAGAGTCTAAAATGAAACCATTGCGGAAACCGTGGCAGAAATAAAGATTATGCAATATTTATACCAGACAAAACTTGTGTCACTCTTCATTTTGGATTATAGTGGCTATGCAATAGTTTTGAGCCCTGGGGGAGGGGGAGGGTGAAGTTGGTGGGAGGGGGGGCAAGAATTTTTGGCCACCCAAGGGAGAGGGGAAGCCAATTTTTGGCACACATTCATGGGGCGCCTTTTAAATAACACACTCTAAAAGGGATTAGGAAAACAGTACGAAAATATGCAAATTTTCCTGGTCGCTGCGCGAGTCACAATATACATTTAGACCATTTAAGGTTTGCAAATTGGGATCCCAAAATTTTACATGTGCAAGGGGGAAGGGCAAGGTTTTTGGCAGGGCGAAAGGTGGGGAGGAAGCAATTTTTGGCAGGCAGAGAGGGGCAAGCATTTGGAAATTTAACTGGGGGGTAAGGGCTCATAATTATTGCACAGCCCCTTAGCATACGCTATGGGATTGGTTACCACCAAAGCCAAATTTAGTATTGGACTCAAAATCTGAGAAAAAAATTGTTTGTTCAAACTCTTAAATTTCTAATTCCCATGTTCTTATTATAGTGCACATACTATAATTGTGTTTCAACGCTAGTGCATGAGGCTCATGTTAGCAAATACAAATTTACGAAAATACTAGTGATGTGGTCGACATGCCTTATGTCGACATAATGTCGACGTCGGCACGTATGCCGACATGTCGACATCAAAAAATCATGTCGCTACAAATTTTTTTTTTTTTTTTTTTTTTTAGTTTTCAAAAAATATTTTTGGCCAGAAAAGCAAGTTATAGGCCCAAACTGACTTGTTATTCAAGGTTGGAAACCAGAGAAATAAAAAAAAAAAAAAAAATGCCAATTTTTTTACAAAGTTGGATGAACTTGTACATTTTGATTACCTTTGCTTCTATTGAACAGTCAGGGACACATTGAATTAGTATGCATTGCTAGCTGTTCAATAGAAACAAAAGTAATTAAAATGTACAACTTTTTCCAACTTTGTAAAAAAAATTGGCATTTTTTTTTTGAGTAGCAGTATTTCTCTGGTTTCCAACCTTGAATAACAAGTCAGTTTAATAACTTGATTTTTCTAAAAAAATATTTTTGAAAATTAAAAAAAATTTTTTTTTTTTTTTTTTTTTTTTTAGAATTTTTTTTATGTCGACACACTGTCGACGTCGGTATACGAATTATATCGACATGTCGACAATAAAAAACGGTGCCGACCACATCACTAGAAAATACAAATAGTCATGAACGTCAAAGTGTTGAAAAAATATAAAAAATACTTTCATCGTGGTTGATTGCTTTGGACCAAATAAGGGAAGCAATCTACATCCGGAAAAAGGAGGCCAAAGCAATAAACCGTGACAAAGGTATCGTTTTCTCGACCACATATACGATCCACTGCTCAAAACAAAAATATCGTCATTTCCGGGAAATGTCAACAAGCTGTTTTGTGGTAAAAGAAGTGGACCAAGTCAGGACCTTGGTGAGTTAGACACTTTTATTAATTATCATGGATTATGTTTTGCCATAAATTGTTGAGCTTGTGTAACATTTTGTGAATACATCCAGATGTGCTGTTAACTCTTTTTAAGGGGCTGTGCAATACTTATAAGCCTATAGATGTACTAGGGGGGTAAAATTTCCAAACAGTGTGCCAAAAATATCTTCCACAGCAAGCAGGAAAATTCTATCATCAGCGTTTCTGTACTGTCTTTTCTCTTTTCGGAGCATTTTAATATTTCGGCGTGCCAAAACATCATTGCCTTCTCCACAATTTTACGATCCCCAAAGCTCATAATTATTGCACAGCTCCTAAAATAATTGATAACACCAGTTACTGCCAGTAAACTGATAAGGATGACAGTACTTATCTTTGTTATCCATCATCCAAAGTCCAGCCTCCTTCATTATCTACTGCCCTATTAACTATTCCAGAAAAATACAGCACTATTTTTTTGGAAAATTTTAAACAAATATTATTATCCTGTTTTGCCAAATGAAACATAGCAAAACAGGGTCTTAGCTAGAAATTGAGGGTTGCCCGTCATTTGAATAAAATTGCCTGTCCTAATTTGACCTTTAAAACATTTATCAGACATCTATAGGCTATAGCCCATTGGGGGTTCAGAGAGTTCAAATATGTGCTGATATGGCCTTGTTCTACAATTTGGGTCTACTAAAAAGGGCAATTAGCTTCTCAAAACATACAATTTATAATATAGCATCTGTCAAAGGCATTAATTTTGCCCGTCCCAAGAGCAAACTGGCCGTCTAGACCCCGGTCCCCGCACTCCGTACATCCATGGGTATTCATGCTCGTCGAAAATTTCGCGAAATAGGGGGTGTTTTCAGATGAAGAAATGCGATTCGCGAAACACACAAAAAAGGGGTGTTTTTTCAAACCACGTGTTCGCGAAATTACAAAAAAAGGGTATTTTCATGGAGCAGCCTACGCGTTTCGGTCAGAAAAGGGTATGTTAGAAATATCGTTCGTGTTTTAGCGAAAATAGGGGTATTGTCGAAGGGCAAATAATTCGCGAAATTGCTAAAAAAAGGGGTGTTTTTCCCCTAAAAACTTCGCGAAATGAGATGCAAAAGGGGGTGTTTTTAAAGTTCACCGACAAGCATGAATACCCGCGTATGTATGGAGTGCGGGGACCGGGGTCTAGACGGGTGGCTAGCTAAGACCCTGTAGCAAAATCCCAATCCTTCAGTTAGTCCTAACTGGCAATAAAAGTAAAATTTTAATATTTGGCCATATTTTGGAAATAAGGGCCAAAATATGCGTTTTAGGGTGTTTTTAGTATCCTGTGAAAATCTAGTCCAAAGACTTGTACTAAGACTAATTTCAGTTTATGCATTCTAATTCTGGGAAAAGACATGTTTCATTTTTATAAGCATTCATTTAATTATATAGTAACGAAAAAAAGTGAAATTTGAGCAAAATTTTGTCAAATACTCTGGATTTTGAGTGCTTAGACTTGTTTCAAGTTGTTGAATTTTGTGACTCGATTGTCAGAAATTGGCCCTTTTTTTCAAGAAATTAGTAAAATGGTGAACCTTTTCTTTTATCTCCAGTTAGTACTAAATAAATGATTAGGATTGAGATAAGTTTCATTTGGCAGACCTTGATAATATTTTTTCAATCCCAAAAAATTAGTGCTGTATTTTTCTGGAATAGGGAGTACCATATGTTCTTTCAAGCTAGCTAAAAAGCTCAACGTTAACCTGAATACCAATTGATTCAATTGCAAGATCTTGATCTCCATAGCATGCATTCCCTCATTTAATGTGCATGAAATGTAAGTAACTCTTCACATAATATTGGCCAATTCTAGTTGGAAATCATTACACCCTGTATGGAAGATAATGACCATTATCTCTTAAGGCAGCATAGATTTCAAATGAGAGACTACGTACTGTACCCGGGTACCTGTGTGGAAGCATAGGTATTGGAGGAGAATGCTTGGGATGAATGGTTAATGTTTTCCATAGGTGTATGGATTTCAATTGGAAAGGTCCATTAATACAGTATTTGATATAGACCACTTGACATTGTTTATCAACAAAGGCGAAAAACTGACCTATCGATATGCTTGAACGAACCACTACACTGTTCAATGGCTTGTACTATATGAAATGTGTTGGGCGATTTAAAATGCATGTGTCCTGAGCACACTACGATGCGTACGCACACTGCAGAGCAGTTGCCATAATTTGCGCGCATACTGCCGGGCGAAAATGTTGTATGTCAAGTGGTCTATATTTCATATTTTTTTATTTTGTTTTATAATTACAGGAGTGAAAGCATTGATGAGGTACCCCTAGATGCTGGACAAATTTACTAGGGAAAAGATCAACTTAATAGTGTGTTAGCAGAGCTATGTGACTTATGTGACATCAAAGTTGAATTCATATCCATGGTATCACAATGGGTCGTTATTCCAGTAAATCGTGTCGTCTAATCACCATGATGGTATTAACATCGTCATTCTTCTTTGCTGAGATCATCACTGGTTATACCACACACTCACTAGCCTTAATTGCAGACTCATTTCATATGTTATTGGATATTATAGCACTAGTGGTTGGATTTGTGGCTGTAAAAGTAAGTGTAGGAGTCTACAATGGGTTTCACAACTTAGTCTGCACAAAACAGTGACAGTGGCAGGACCAGGAATTTTTTGGGGGGGGGGGCAAAATCGACAATTTTTGCACAAAATTGCCACAAAAAGTGGAAATTTGCATAATTTTGTGGGTTTTGCCTCAAAAGTGTGTGTGTGGGGGACAAGAAAAATATTGGGGGGGGGGGGGCAAATGCCTCTAGTGCACGAGGTCCCGGGTTCAATTCCCAGCGGTGGAGATTTGCTGGGATATTGACTTGGGGAAAAAATGTCTGATATTAATTGGCAGCCTCTGTAGATTAAATACAGACTTCCGCTCTCCCCATGGTTAAATTTCGGTAAATGAATCATGAAAGTACTGTGTCCTTCGGAGGACTTACCTGTACATGTATCTCGCAGTCCGTTTCAAAAAGAGTAGGGTGTTCAAATGGACCCCAATGGAAATAAAGCTTCAATAAACAAATCAAATTAAAAAAAAAATCCTCGCCATAATATCTACAATAACAATTAACATTAAAGCAATATTTTAATTATAGTCAATACTAATTGCATCCAGTATTTCATTATATTGAGGGTTCAGAACCAGAAAGCCGTAACTCACTATGACCAGCTCTCACAAAATGAGCATAAAGTTGGCTCCTTGCTTTGGTCTTCAAAATTCAAATTTTTTTTCACAATGTCTTTTGTTTACTATTGAATTTTGTCAGTCATGATTAATGTACTGTATCTTCTATAGTGCCCTGGCGACTTTTTGCTCATTTTTGGGTGATTGTGAGTTGAGGCTTTTTGGCTCTAAATGCTTAATATGTTTGATTAAGGGATCTGGAATGAGCGTTTTGACAGTATTTTTTGTGGGACATGAGAGCACATCAGACCTATCGAATTGCATTCTGAATACAAAGAATGTCTTTCTGATATCAAATAATTTTCATTTTTTGAAATTCACAAAATAATACAAATTTTATGACAAATTATTAAAATATGATATTTTTCACATTTTTGATATATAACAGTCCTTGAAGTAAATTTTATGATAAATCTAATGATATATTCTTAAAGTGTACGTAGCTGGGAGGAAAAGCCGACGATTAATTGAAAATTTTGACCTTTCATGTTGAAGATATGGATTTTTTGCCCCAAAAGATCTAAAGATCAAAAGATCTAAAAAATCCATATCTTCAATACGAAAGGTCAAAATTTTCAATTGATCGTCAGCTTTTCATCCTACCTACATACACTTTAAGTATAAATCATCAGATTTATAAAGTTTACTTGAGTACTGTTAAATATCAAAAATATCAATTTTAATCATTTGCCATAAAATGTGTATTACATTGCAAATTTAAAAAAAAATCAAAACTATTTGATATCAGAAGGACATTCTTCATATTCAGAATGCAATTCGATATGTCTGATGTGCTCTAATGTCCCACAATAAATACTGTCCAAACGTTCATCCCTTAAATCTTGGTTTGTGTTGTTACTATTAGATGTCAGTGAAATCCACAGACAAGAACACATTTGGTTGGCAGAGAGCGGAGGTGTTAGGAGCGTTAGTGAATTCAGTGTTCCTAATGGCGCTGTGTTTTACCATCTGTGTTGAAGCTCTACAACGTTTCATCATGATTGAAGAGATCACTGACCCTCACCTGTTGTTGATTATAGGTAGCATTGGGCTGGTTGTCAACTGCCTGGGGCTATTTCTATTCAGTTCACATGGTAAGATATTACATAATTATAGGTAGCATTGGGCTGGTTGTCAACTGCCTGGGGCTATTTCTATTCAGTTCACATGGTAAGATATTACATAATTATAGGTAGCATTGGGCTGGTTGTCAACTGCCTGGGGCTATTTCTATTCAGTTCACATGGTAAGATATTACATAATTATAGGTAGCATTGGGCTGGTTGTCAACTGCCTGGGGCTATTTCTATTCAGTTCACATGGTAAGATATTACATAATTATAGGTAGCATTGGGCTGGTTGTCAACTGCCTGGGGCTATTTCTATTCAGTTCACATGGTAAGATATTACATAATTATAGGTAGCATTGGGCTGGTTGTCAACTGCCTGGGGCTATTTCTATTCAGTTCACATGGTAAGATATTACATAATTATAGGTAGCATTGGGCTGGTTGTCAACTGCCTGGGGCTATTTCTATTCAGTTCACCATGGTAAGATATTACATAATTATAGGTAGCATTGGGCTGGTTGTCAACTGCCTGGGGCTATTTCTATTCAGTTCACATGGTAAGATATTACATAATTATAGGTAGCATTGGGCTGGTTGTCAACTGCCTGGGGCTATTTCTATTCAGTTCACATGGTAAGATAATTACATTAGGTTTCACTAACTGAAGAGAATTGATCAAAAATTGAATTTCCTCCTGAGGTTCGTATCTGTCAGTTGAGTTCTGTCAGTATGAGTTGACCGGATCATAAGGATGTCATTATAGCTAGAGGCAGTACATGTATGACACAAATGGGTCAATGAGTTGCATACAAATAACCTTGTGTGATATTTAGTTCCCAGGCCAGGAAGTGAGTTTTGCCTGAGGCAATTTCTGGTCAAATGTTGCTTCCTTACTATAAACGTTATTACCGTCGATTTGGTTGAAAAAGGAAGTGACACATGATCAATTCTGTTCAGACAGTGAAACCTAATGATAAAAGATTTAAAGTATATTTTCTAATTCTTCCGTGGTCTGGGTATCGGCAATCATGTAGCGTCTATGTCCCGAATCAACTGTGCATTGTTGTCTGATCTTTGATCAGCCAATCAGTGTGATTGTTTATCACTTCTGCATGCATCCACGCTCTTAAATATGTGCGGCGCACAGCACACATACAGTTGAACACACACCACGGAAGAATTAAAAAATGTACTTATATATTATTTTATTATTTGGATCCATTGTAGACTGTGTACTGCAGTTGGTCCTCAAAAAATAAATTGTTTGATTGCTGTAATTTAAAAAGAAAATTAGAGTAGGTAGGTCTGGATTTTTTTCTTCTTTTTTTACTTTTTAAGCCGTAATTGCGTTCGATAAAGGCATTGGAACTTTTTTTCATCCTTTTTTTAGATTTATTTTAATTTTTTAATTTCTTAATTTTTTAAATTATTATCATTATGGCAAAAAACACATTGGAGCCAAAGTATGGGAATTGCACCGCAAATAACACAACTGCATATTCTTAGTACACTACAAGATTCCTGGCGACAGAGTACCTCTGCTGCAATGGTACTTCGCGGCTACTACCGCTGCTACTACCGAGTACCCAAAACCTTTGTGGCCGACGTTGGTACTACACCAAAGTACCAGCGTCGGCCAACATACTGTAGATACCCCTGTAGGGGTGTACTTACATTGATACTCCTTCATGCGTCACCTAAGTGTCAACTGCGATGTACCGAGTAGGTGACTTATAGGCACACCATAGTCGGGGTACTTCGATGGCCCTTCAGCGGAAGTACCTGCACAGTAACCGCATCCATGGTGTACCCATGTGTCAGCAGTGAAGTAGCAGTGAAGGTACTCATCCGCGAGGTACTCCATCGCCAAAATCCTTTGATCGTAAAGTTCATTAACTTCAAGGTGCGAGCGCCCGTGGTACAACTACGCGGCCGACTGCGCGTTCAACTACTCGTTCAACAAGGCTTGCACTCAACGCGTTGAAGTGGAATTATTAATTTGTTATGATCTGGATGCAATTATTGCTTGTTGCACAGGTGACATCCCGCTATCTCTAAGGTTCGCTATCTCTAAGGTTCGCTATCACTAACGTGTAAAGTCTATGGAGATCAGAATCCCGCTATCTCTAATAGAGAAAAGGGTTCGCTATACCTAAAAAAAGGTCCGCTACTTCTAAGGTTCGATATCACTAATTTAGAATAAGGTTCGCTAGTTCTAAGGTTCGATATCACTAATTATAAATAAGGTTCGCTATCACTAATTTAAAATAAGGTTCGCTATCACTAATTTATTGAAGGTTCGCTATCTCTAAGGTTCATTATCACTAATTCCAATAAAGGTCCGCTATACCTAAGGTTCGCTATCACTAATTTTGTTTCAGGTTCGCTCTCCCTAATTAATTAAGGTTCGCTATCTCTAAGGTTCAGTTATCACTAATTTCGATTAAGGTTCGCTATACCTAAGGTTCGTTATCACTAATCTTAAATAAGGTCCACTATCTCTAATTTTAAATAAGGTCCGCTATCTCTAAATTCAAATAAGGTCCGCTATCTCTAATTTTAAATAAGGACCGCTATAGCGAACCTTATTTGAAATTAGAGATAGCGAACCTTATTTAAAATTAGAGATAGCGAACCTTATTTAAAATTAGAGATAGCGAACCTTATTTAAAATTAGAGATAGCGAACCTTATTTGAAATTAGTGAGGCGAACCTTAGAGATAGCTTGAACCTTAGAGATAGCGAACCTTATAGATAGCGGACCTTATTTAAAATTAGAGATAGCGAACCTTAGGGATACGGGATTGTTAAAATTAGAGATAGCGGACCTTATTTTAAATTAGTGATAGCGAACCTTAGAGATAGCTTGAACCTTCAATAAATTAGTGATAGCGGACCTTATTTAAAATTAGAGATAGCGAACCTTATTTAAAATTAGTGATATCGAACCTTAGAAATACCGAACCTTTTTCAAAATTAGTGATATCGAACCTTAGGTATAGCGAACCTTAGAGATAGCAAACCTTAGAGATAGCGAACTGTAACCGTTGCACAATGCAGTTTTTCCATACGCGGCGCCTCATAACTGCTAAATTGTTGGTCTAAAGTATATAAAAGTATACATATTTAGAATGGCAAAGAGGTAAAATTTGGGCCAAAATGCTCATTTTTGGCCCAAAATCCCAAAAAATCCTTTTTCCTAGGCCAATTTTTTTATTATTAATTTTTAAAATCTAAATAAAATATCTAGGGATCATTAAAAAAAATTTTTGACCAACTTTGAGAAATTTGCACCAAAATGGTAAAAAATGCATATTAATAATTAAAAAAGAAAATCATAGAAAAGCCAAATGTTTGCCCAAATTTCAAATATTTTTGATGAAGCTGGTCAAAATGAAAAAACAAAACAAAAAATTGCTCCTAGATATTTTTATCTAGTTTTTAAAAATGAATAAAAAAAAAATTAGCCCAAGAATTTTTTCTTACGTTTAACAAAAAATTAACATTTTGGCCCAAATTTGACCTCACAGATGAATTTATCAAGTCTTAGCCATTCTAAATATATATATACTTTTATATACTTTAGACTAACAATTTAGCAGTTATGAGGCCCGAAAGTTTCCATAGTTCCAGGGTTAAAAACAACCTTAATTGTGTTTCAGGAATGGCTCATGGTCACAGTCACGGTGGAGGCGGTGGTCATGGTCACAGCCATGGAGGAGGACATAAAAAGACACCTAAGCATGATCATCATCATGACACACCCCAGCAACCAGCACCCCCTCATATTACAAATACACGCAGTGATCTGGAGATTGTTGTGCAAGATAAACCGAGAGATGTAGAAGATTATGTAGTAAGTAGGGACAGTTCACAAACATTTAGGGGGGGGGCTGATGCAAAATGAAAAATTTACATTTTGTTTGAGGGCCCCCCTTTCAGACCTAAAATTATTTTCAAGGCCCCACTTTTGGCCATGAAAAATGTATGCCAACCCCATAGAAAATAGTGTCAACTCATGTTCTATGAGAAAAATTAAGGTGATTTTTGGCCCCCACACATATGTGGGGCTTATGTTATCATTCAGATGGTTGCCTGTTTCTTTGTTTGTTTGTTTCTTTATTTGGCTGGTTGGCTGGCTGTCCGGGCGGAAGCAAATTCATTAATCCACTCGGAAGCTCCAACGCAGTAACAACAACAAACTTGGTATGTGGATAGGATGTGGTAGGCTGATGTGCTGTATGTATAGTTTTGTGTCATGATATTTGCATATTTATGAATATTAATGAGATTATTTGCATATTTTGCCTAAATTTTCATTAATCCACTCTGAAGATTTAAATGCAATAACTGATCAACTTCATTATTATGTTTTCAGGGTTATTAGGAGTTAAGAAAACCTAATAATGATAATATTGGATGGCTTATTTCGCATGATACCATAACATATCGGATTTGTCATACAAATATCGATATTTTTATGACTCATCCGATATGTTATGGTATCATGCTCAGCCATCAATATTATATCAAACTTAGTTTGGTGACTGGATAATGGTGACCTGGTGTGCTGTATAGTTTTGTATCATTTTATTTGCATATTTATGAATATATATGAGCTTATTTGCATATATTGCCTACATTTTAATTAATCCACTCTACATTGGGCCAATTTTGCAATGCCAGCTATATTGACTCATGAATGGCATATATGGAATTCTAAAGGCTGCTGAAAAGATGGCAAAAAACCTTGGGCCAATGTTGGAATGCCAACTGTTAGTCAAAGAAGTGGCAAACCAGCATGGGGCCAACATTGGTGTGCCAACTTCGATGTTTCCAACGTTGGGCCAATGTGAATTTGTTATCTGGGATGTTGCTATTCAACTTCCACTTCCTCCCTAACCAATCTTCCTACTGGGAAACTAATATCACTTTTGGATTCCCTGTTTAATTTCCTATCAGGAAATGTATACTTTTCATGTACTTGGTTTAGTTAACAAACAAATTTATTTGTATCAAAAAGCGGTCATTTTTAAAGAAGAAAACAATTGGAAATTTTGGGTACCGAAAAATGCATCTCAAAACACAGGGCCAAATAGAAGAAGAGCAGTTGGAGGGATCTGATGTTCATCTAACAATGGAGAGGAGTGCTGAGTTACAACATTATGATGTGGATGTAGAAGCAGGTCAAGGCTGTAAGTATAATAAGCTATTCCACGGAGTTGTAACGGGTAATGACTCACAGTAAAATGAGTCAACTGACTTGAGTGATATTCGGTGACTGGACCCATTGAATTTTTTACAGTGACTCGAGTGGCTTGAACCCACAGAGTTGTAACAAGTCATGACTCACAGTAAATATGTCAACTGATTCGGTGACTGGACCCCATTGATATTTTTAGGGGTGTGAAATCTCCTCTTTTAAGCTGAATTTCTTTCTTTCATTTTCAGCCCATTTTGAGCATATTTCAGTGCTTTTCCTCTTTTTTGAACAAAGTTCCTCTTTTTTTCAATAGAGGTCACTCACACCCCTGATTATTTTATGCAGTGACACAAGTGGCTTGACTCCACAGAGTTGTAACGGGTCATGACTCACAGTAAAATGAGTCAACTGATTCAGTGACTGCATGGACCCCATTGATTTTTTTACAGTGACTCGAGTGGCTTGACTCCACAGAGTTGTAACGAGTCATGACTCGCTGTAAAATGAGTCAACTGATTCGGTGACTGGACCCCATTGCATTATTTACAGTGACTTGAGTGGCTTGACGTGACTCAAATGAGTCCAAATGACTTGACTTGGTTTGAATTTTTGTGACTCGTTACAACCCTGCTATTCCATTTAAAATCCACACACCCCCTGTGGAAGATTTAGCTAAATAGATAAATTAAGTGGGTAACTTCCATTTATACTCCCTCCAGTAGAAGGAAAAGCCCTATACAGGGGAAGTATGGGTTTCAAAATAATTAACTGTAGCCTATTCCATATGACAAATATCCTCCAGCATGGCAGATGTGTTCATGATGCACCATTCTCAAAATAATCAAATGGGTGTCACACTCGGCCCCCCAACTCAACACAAAAGTTGGCAACCATGAGAGTTTTAATTAAAATTACCAAATAGCGCGAAAAGGGGTAAGTTTTTTTACCAGTAGCGAGGACCGTGAAATTGGCATAATAGGTGGTATTTAATTTGCACTATCGTCAAAATTTGACCTTGAAATAAGCAAAATGGAGTGTATTTAATTTGCACTGTCTGCTATATTTGGATAAAAGGGGTTTGTATCTTGGGTAAATCTGGTAATTTTAGGTCAATATTATTTTAGTGTCATTGAAAAGGTGTGTTTGAAATTTTAGTCATTGCCACAAAAAGGGGTACGTTGTTTTTGGCCAAATGTTGTCCTTGATTTTGCATGAAAACTGGGGGTTAATTTGATGAAAAATCATTGCAAAGGGGGTCTTTGAAAGATTTGGTAACTCTCATGGTTGCAAACTTTTGTGTTGAATTCTGGTGGGGGGGGGGGTGTCACACAGGAGGGCCACACATCGATTTCACATTGGAGTGCCACAGACAGTATTTATACAGTGCACCTGCAGTTGGTGATCTATGAATAACTTGTTCTCCATTCTGTTCTTCTTGACAGCTTCATCAGCTCAGCTCAACATGAGGGGCGTATTCCTCCATGTTCTAGGCGATGCACTCGGCTCTGTGGTGGTTATTATTAGTGCCTTAATCATTATGTTTACGGATGGAGAATGGAGGTTTTATATAGATCCAGCTTTGAGTTTAGTCATAGTTTTTATCATCGTTTCGACAACTATTCCTTTATGTAAGTATGCCATATTCGCCAAATATGGCGAATTTGACAGTTTGTTCATAGATTTAAGTTGGAACATGTGTAAGTATTACAAATATTCCAAAAAAAAAATCGGTTTTGAAAAAATAAAGGTATATTCTGAAAAAAGATTGTACATTAAGGCTTTAACTATCATAGCAAATACAATTTTGAATATAACGCCCTGCACTGCAATGTTCACATGGTACCTATGCATTGAACCATAGATGCATGTCAAAGAATAGGGATAAAGACCTGGATCGTAATTCTATAGAATATTCATATCATGTTGATCATTCGCCTGTAAGATGAGTATCTTTGAAAAGAGTGGTATTGTATTCAATCTATGATTGCAGACAGAGACAGGTGATGAGTGCAACCTGCTTGTAGTGCAGGGCGATATACTCAAAAATCGTATTCATCTATTAATTGCTATGGTAGTTAATCCGATTATAACGTCACATCTACGGCGCCAGCATCACTGGTTACAATTCATGTTCATGTAAATTCTAGAAATAATGTTGAAAGTCATGAAAGTGTTGGGGGGATTTTATTCCAAAGAGAAAGAGAGAATTCTGTTTATCGTATGCTCAGTCCTATGTTGATTTTCTTCTTTTTCACAGTTATACAATCCAGCTCAATCTTATTACAGTCAATTCCAAGAGGTGTCAATATTTTTGATATTGAAAGCAGATTAGTTACCAAGGTAAGATTGGGCTATTCCATTTAAAATCCACACTACCCCGTGGAAGATTTAGCAAAAATCTTCCACAGAGGGAGTATGAGTTTTGAATAGAATAGAATAGACAATTGGGGAACTTCCAATTGAAATACTCACTCCAGTTGTGGAGGATATAGGTAAAGCCATAATGCAGGGGGAGTATGGGTTTCAAAATGATTAACCCTGACCGGTTACATTTGAAAAACATACTCCCCCTGTGGAAGATATTTCTAAAATCTTCCACAGGGGTAGTGTGGATTTCAACTGGAATAGTCCATGGGATCTGCAATCATATTCTTGGACCTTGTACATAAGGCACATTGTCCTTACTGAAGATGGGATATAATCGCAGCAAATCGATGAGGGAGTGAGCGCCGATACACTGTCAAAATCTCAGAAGCAACGGCATATTCCCTTAAAAATTGCACTGTATTGCATTGAATTACACCTATACAGAACACACCAGTTTACAATGGTTTACGACCGATTTTTCAGGAGAAAAATAATTCTGAGATTAATCGGGCAAAACTTGGGGTAGCTCTCGTTTTTATCGGCCCGCTCAGATAGGACAAGGTGCCTAATTGGCTAGTAAACATCTCCAACAATTGAGTGGCGCAGTATAAAAATGGCCCATGGCACATTTTTGAAAAATAGAGGGCGCTGTTGTAAAATGTCAAAGGTCACCAAAGGTCATCCATACAAACATAACACATAATGAATGTAACTCGGGAATGTTGTCAATTTAATCTTTTAAGCATCAAATTTCTTATGTATTTTATTGAACATTCGTACATTTACAGTGCCAATTTCTCCCAATGACGAAAAATGTGCCATGGGCCGTTTTTATACTGGGCCACTCAATTGTAAACATACATGTTTTAAATGGCTGATGAACAGTGGCGGCACCAGGATTTTTTTTGGGGGAGGAGGCATGGGGAAAGTGAATTTCTGGGGGAATCAACCAATTTTGCACAAAGTTGCTGCAAAAGTGGAAATTTGTGTGGTTTCAGGGTTTTGCCTGGAAAGTAGGGGGGCAAGATACTGGAAAATACACTGAATTACTTCTGAAACCCAGTTTCAGTGTAGACCTTCTTTTTGTTAAGGTAAATTTCAATGTAGAGGTTCACTTTTCAGTGTTTTTTTTTCATTATTAAAATTTTACAAACTTACTTCCTTTTGTTTTTGATATCTACAGGTCAGTGGTATAGAAAATATTCATGAATTCCATGTGTGGCAGTTAACTGGAGATAAAATCATTGCTACAGCTCACATACGGTTCCGTAGTGTAAGAGATTACATGGAAGCTGCTAAAGAAATGAAGACATTCTTACATGATGAAGGCATTCATTCAACAACAATACAGCCTGAGTTTTCTGAGGTAAGCATTTAGGATTCCGTAGTAGACAAGATTGTGTAGAAAGTGCTTAAGAAGGTGACAACTCTCTAGTCTGAAGGTTCGCTAGTCCGAACACATTACTTACCATTCACTAGTTCGAACTCTGAAAAAGGTTCGCTAGCCCGAATATCGGGGTCTCTAGTCGGTTCGCAAGTTCAAATAATAAATAAGGTTCTCTAGTCCGAATATAGAATAAGGCTTGCTAGCCTAACCCTAAGCCTTAATCCTAACCCTAAACCCCAACCCTAACCCTTATTCTATATTCGGACTAGAGAACCTTTGTATTAGTGAACTTAATTTGGTTTTCGGACTAGCGACCCTTCGGACTTGAGAACCTTCAGACTAGTGACCCTTCGGACTTGAGAGCCTCAGGACTAGTGACCCTTCAGACTAGAGAAAAGTCACGCTTAAAAAATGGAAGTCCTTACTTGATGAATGGAAAGTGCTTCAGAAATGAAGTCCTTCTTACATAATGATGGGATTCATTCAACAACACTACAGCCTGAATTTGCAGAAGTACTATCTATAGTTTTCGGCAAGGTTCTTCAGTGATCAAGTTGTGTGGCATTGCTTAATACCGGGGAACTCAACTCAATTTTGGTAGGGGTTTGTGTGGGAACTACAAACTGATTGTTGGGCAAAATAGGGATTGGTGAACTGAAATGTCAACATTTTTTTTTGGGGGGGTATCTAATGAGCTACAATTTGGCCAAATTATAGGCTGTGGAGCTATTTTTGTTTTATTTTTGCTCTCGTTATTATGAAAAAATCATTTGTTAAATCATTTATTTTTTGATGTTTTTTTTAAATTATAAAAACAAAACAAAAAATGGGCCCTGGAGGGCAACACAACAACTTTTTGGGGGCCTTAGGGTTATAACTTAGGGTTAGTGTTCAGGTTAGGGGTTACAGGGCCAGTGTTAGGGTGTGGTATTTTAAGTGGTGTGCAATTATAAACACAAGAAGTTGTTGATTTATTTCCCATTTACAGGAAATGTCTGTCAGCTCAACAGACAAGCTCTGCAGTTGTTTGTTAATGTGTCCATCAGATAAGTGTCGCCCAAAGACCTGCTGTGGTATAAAAGAAAAGAAAACGCCAAAACCTCAGTCTAGCTCAGATGATGAGCAACCCAATACTTGGCAGGTATGTGTATAGTACTCATTTTAATGTTTAGCTAGATAATTTAGATTAGGGGTGCACCAATCTAGCTTTTATATCTGAATCTGCTCATGTAATCACCACTGATCAGTTTGTTTTTTGAATCAGCCGATCGGATAACAAACACGTTTCGGCACAATTAGTAAAATGATTAAGTCATCTGTTACAAGGTGGCAATTGTTATAAAGATTGAGTTACGCAAAAAAACTCAAAATCTTAAAAAAATGTATACTTAGGGAACAACCCAAAAGTTCGATGAAGCCCTATAAACGAAAGTCCTTTCGTTAGAAGGCTAACCCCCTCCCCCCTCCCTCTAACGTAAGTTTTCAAATATCGAAAATTCCAACCCGGATTCATAGGGTACAGAACCGTCGCTATGATGGATGGGGATGTGGAAGAGTACAACAATGCAATGATATTGATCACGTTTATGGAAGAAACCAATATTATATTTTATTTTAAAATATTTTTCTTCATACCTTTTTATGGGCACGAAAAAAATTATGACTTGCTGGATTTTCAAATAAAAAAGAATCAAGGTGCGGTACAGCTGATTAAAAATTAACTTACAAATTGCAACCACTGTAAAATGTCAATATCGTACTTCAGAAAATACTAAAATTTATATATTAAATCCTTAAAAAAGATCAACTTAGACCGATGTTTTAACTACTTTTTTACAAACATAATCGGACTTTTTGACCCCTTTCCTCCCTAACGAAAGGACTTTCGTTTATAGGGCTTCTTCGAATTTTTGGGTTGTTCCCTTAAGGATGAAACTTTACAGCCATGAAGGTTTTATGTTTCCCGGTAATGATTACTTCAAATGCTGACATGGGAGTCAAGAATTGGGATAATCAGCTTAATTTCATCTTCTGTGATTGAATGTAGGAATTCCTTGAATCTGGGGGATTATCTCACCTAACAATGACAGATATAAAATCATCGATCTGTTCGCTTTCTTAATTATGTTAAAGTCGTCTTTCATGTAGCATTATATATTTTAATATATAATTGTAAAATTTTAAAAATCCTAAAAGAGATCAACTTTGAGCGATGTTTTAACTACTTTTTACAAACGTAATCGGACTTTTTGACCCCCTCCCTCCCTAACGAATGGACTTTCGTTTATAGGGCTTCATCGAACTTTTGGGTTGTTCCCTTAGGCAATTTGGTCAGCCCAATTATCTCTAAAATATGATCTCTAAGAACTATCTTGATTGGCTACAAAGAGGGCTATATCACTTATTGAGCCAATCAGGGATATGGTAAGATTGCCCGGTATAGGGCTAAATGGTATTAAAGTGAAAGCCGCACTTTTGGTTCAAGTTCCTAGGGGAATTAGTCAAGGTTAGAATTTATCCATGTAAATTCTGTTCTGTCTGTCCTCAAAGTAACAGGTGTATTGTCTTGGGGGGATCAAAAAAAATTTGGGTTCTAAAAAGGGGAGATCAAACACAATTAAGTCCTTAATAGGGGGGAGATCAAAAATATTTAAGGGTAAAAGTACGACAAGGCATGCACATTTCAAAATTTTTGCGCGCTCCATGCTTATGAATTAAAAATATTTCAATTGTGTACTTTCAAGCTTCAAAATCAACAAAATTTGCAGACTTTACAATTTGGATGTAACACTATGACTCAATGAGTAATAACTCCAAGCGGTAATGTTTAGCTAATAAGTTAATAACATATATGTTTGGTTTCCTTTTTAGGACATGACAGGGCTGGCGCAACCTATGCAACAGGTCAGGTGATCGCTGCACCAGTTTTGAGCAAAGCGAACAAAAAAGTATCATTTCTGCTATTTAGAAGCAATTAAAAAAAAGAACACTAATGTTGAAAATGTTCTTGTAGTGTTTTTGCATCTACAAATGTTTTTATGACCTTTTACAATCCTAGAATATCCGGAATTTTGTTTAAAAATCAATAGGAAATGGCCTCTAAGCTGGGCCTCTAAGACCACCGAAACAAACATTTTCCATGGACCCTAAAAGCGGGCCACCTCAACCTCGATGCCGTTACATGCTCAAATTGGATCGAATATTGTGGTCTTTACCATTGCAAATCTGGGGTAAATTACAATAATTATAGAGTGAATTTTTTTTTGCCATTATCGCACAACCAGTACCTTTATTTGGTCTAACTTAAACCTAGAACATTTTAAAACCTTATATGGACCCCTGGACCCCACACCATTTTATGCTCACTGCACTTGAATTGGATCATGTATTGCGAGCACCACAACTTTTAAATTCCTTGCAACGGGCCTGTCTGAAGGGAGGGGATCCAAAAAATTTAGACCGTAAAAAAGTGGGATAAAAAAATTCACTCTTTTTTAGGGGGGGCAAAAATTTTTGATGTCCAAGGTTCCAACTTTTCCAACCCACAATCACCATAGTATTTATGAACACTCCCTAATATCTTTCTATAATTTATCTTCTAGTGGTGCCCTTCAATTTTGAAAACGTCAAGAAAAGCAAAACCTCCTACAACGGTAGCAGAGTATGAACAGCCGGTTCAAACTAATAATAATAAGGTTGTCTAAGGTATGTGATGAAACACTGGGCTGTTCAAGTTAATATCCATAACCCCCTAAAGTCATGACCTTAATCTCCTACATAGGGGGTGTAGATTTCAAATAGAGTCACCCATTCAGGTAATCCCATTTGAAATTCACACTCCCTGTGTGGGAGATTAAGGTCATGTCTTAGTGTGGATTTCAACTCTGGGTTCCAACTGAAATGGCTGATTTACTCACTGAAATCATGCAACTCAACCTCGGCTTATAATTCTTCATCAGAAATGCGACATGATATTAAAAGGGCATTTCATGATCCACAGCCTCATCCCCCACTTTTCTCAAAAAAAGTTGAGATTCTTATACTACTGGATACCTCTGACTATATAATGTTTATGTACCAAACATTTCTTGCAGATTAATTCGTTTAGCAAAAATATCGCCAAATTTGAATTTCGTTCTGGTATACCGGAACGAAATTACAACAGTGGCCTATGGAGCAGTGTAATACACTAAATCATGCATAACTCGCAAACGCAAAATCGGAATCAACTGAAATTTTGGGAATAAGCTTTTTTCATAGATATTTACTGAAAAATGTCATAAAAAGAGGATGCTAGGGTCACGAAATCCTCCTCTAACCCTAACCGCCTAAGGGCTTTTTGGTGACGGGAAGGGAAAGAAGGAAAGAATAAAGAGAGAAAAGAAGGAAAGAAGTTGTTTGCTCTGGGTGGGATTGAACCCGAGACCCTCGCATGCCAAGCACTCGTCGGCGACACTTTGCCACAGGTCTTGGGCCGCTGGCCAGCGAAACCGTGCCTATATATCACTTAGGGCGATTGCGTCATCACACCACGTGGGATGCATGCACGAACAGCGCATATATCAAGTAGTATTTTGTAGTATTCAGTCGGGTTAGGGTTAATGAGTTGGTCATTTCTTGAGCTCATTCCAACACATTAAGAAGTCTCATAACATGATTTCAGTATTTAGTCATTCTTGATCTCAAAACCATAGTCCACCGGGATACTCCATCAAAATCATGCAGCATGATATCAACTTTTGGTACTTTCTCAAGATTCAAACCAGCTTATAACCATTACCATGTCTCTCAGGAACCATACACTATATGATACATCCATATATTCAAAACAATTCATTCTAATAATTCCTAATTACTGGTAAGCTATTTTAAAAGGGCATTTTGTGATCCACAGCCTCATCCCCCCACTTTTCTCAAAAAAAGTTGAGATTTTTATATCACTGGAAACCTATGGCTACATAATGTTTATGTACAAAATATTTCTTGCAGATTAATTCGTTTAGCAAAGATATCGTGAAATTTGAATTTTGTTCTGGTATACCAGAACGAAATTACAACGCATTGTCTATGGAGCAGTGTAATACACATTATCATGCATAACTCGCGAATGCAGAATTGGAATCAACTGAAATTTTGGGAATAGGCTTTTTCATGGATATGTACTGAAAAATGTCATAAAAAGAGGATGCTAGGATCACGAAATACTCCTTTAAAGGTCCGTAACCCGATCGACAGCATCATCCCCCCGATTTTTTTCAATGTTGATGAGGTTTTGGTATCACATAATAGATACTATTTTTCTCATTACTATCCTGAAATTTGACGTTCCAATTCGATGTATTTCCGGAGAAATCATGAAACACAGCGGTTTTTACAGGTATACCAGTTGTTCGCATTTTACACGACACAGGAGTTTTGGGTAGTCATAGAATGAAATCGGAATAGATTCGGAAGATTTCACCCCAGTACCAATTAGTCATAAAAATACATCAAATAGGCCCCTAATGTCAAACTATAGATGGCGCTATAATGATATAAAACAAAAAACAAAAATAAAGAAATACATAAGAGGCGAAATAAATAGGGAAACATGACCTATATTGTCAAGCATGATACGAGGAATATGAAAAAAATTATGAGAGCACCTCCCCCCCATTAAAAAATTATTTATAAGAAAAATCATAAATATGTGAAAATGTGCATCATATAGCTAAAAATAAAGAAATAATTAAGCGAAGTAAATACAGCATGGGCTATCTTGTCAAGAATGATAATGAGCGCAGTAATATGTAATGTTTTTAAGATTAATCAGTATGAATAGAGGGTATAAAAAGTGTACAGGGGCGAGCCGGTTTTCAGTGCCAAAGCGAACACTTCCTGTTTCCACCGGGACATCGCTCGGCCGTTGTTTGAGATGCCTGACCAGAATGCAATTAGCAGCGTACCAGTGTATTGGCTTGCTAATTATGCTAATTATTCACATTTATGCTGAAATTGTTCCGTTTTCTCACATAGATGGATAAAGGGACAATATTTGACATTGTATGTACTAGTTTGAAGAGAATCCATATCCTAAACCGATAGGGTTACCCCCCTTTAAGTGGCTATATGTTTCATTGTGTATGCCTACCCCATACAAGATAGAAAGTTCATCCAGTGACTCAAGGTATAGACCTTTTAAAGTCGCTGAATTGGGTAACAAAATCACGGGTTTGGTAACACTGGGCAAGTTGAGTACTGATACTTGTACAAACCTCTGCCATCAACATAATCTACACATTTAATGAACAATCCCATGGGATCAGGGCTGTCAACTCTCACGCATTGGCTGTGAGTCTCACACATTGGGTCACTTTCTCACAGTGTCACGCCAAGGTATTATAATCTCACTCCTAGGTAGTAAATCTCGCACAAAATGCTGGAAAATGAGTAAAATCTCATGCATCGTCAAAAACAATTGTTGTCCTGAATGTTTGTTACCATGCTACAGATATTTTAGTGTGGTTCCTTTCTATGAGTTTAACAAGTACCGTCGGATCCGTAGCGGTCGCTGCGGGACAAGGAATTCAATTTTGCAGTGTTGGTGTCTTTGAAGCAGGTTAAAGTTTGACCCCTATTTTGACTTGTAACCCCTCTGTGAGCTTAACCTTTGAGGGCGCTCATCTTAAAATAATGCCAGAAAGGGTATTTCCATCCACACCAAAAAAGAAATCAAAATTTGAAAAATTGTGTTCGGAAACCAATTTTGGACACTTTTGATGTCCAAACGATTTTCGGGAAAAAGCGTCCTGACATCAAAAGTGTTCGGAAACCGATTTCGGACACTTTTGATTTCCAAACAATTTTGGGGGAAAAGCATCTTGACATCGAAAAAGCATCTTGACATCAAAGTGTTCGAAACCGATTTCGGACACTTTTGATGTCCAAACGATTTTCGGGAAAAAAGTGTCTTGACATCGAAAGTGTTCGGAAACCGATTTCGGACACTTTTGATGTCCAAACGATTTTCGGAAAAAGCGTCTTGACATCGAAAGTGTTCGGAAACCGATTTCGGACACTTTTGATGTCCAAACGATTTTCAGGAAAAAAGCGTCTTGACATCGAAAGTGTTCGGAAACCGATTTCGGACACTTTTGATGTCCAAACGATTTTCGGGAAAAAGCGTCTTGACATCAAAAGTGTTCGAAACCGATTTCGGACACTTTTGATGTCCAAACGATTTTCGGGAAAAAGCGTCTTGACATCAAAAGTGTGCGGAAACCGATTTCGGACACTTTTGATGTCCAAACGATTTTCGGGGAAAAAGCGTCTTGACATCAAAAGTGTTCGGAAACCGATTTCGGACACTTTTGATGTCCAAACGATTTTCGGGAAAAAGCGTCTTGACATCGAAAGTGTTCGAAACCGATTTCGGACACTTTTGATGTCCAAACGATTTTCGGAAAAAGCGTCTTGACATCGAAAGTGTTCGGAAACCGATTTCGGACACTTTTGAGGTCCACACGATTTTCGAGGGAAAAGCGCCTTGACATCAAGTGTTAAATCCCCTAATTTCCCTTAATTCTTGTCAGTTTCCCTTAATTCACCAGAATTTCCCTTAATTCTCTTCAATTTCCCTTAACTTCCCTCAATGTTCCCAATTTCCCCTCAATTTCCCCTCATTTTCCTTAACTGCCCTCTATTTTCCCAAATTTCCTTAATTCTTGTCAATTTCCTTAATTCACCTGAATTTCCCTCAATTTCCCTTAATTCTCTTCAATTTCCCTTAACTTCCCTCAATGTTCCCAATTCTCCCTCAATTTCCCCTCATTTTCCCAAATTTCCCTTAAATTCCCTCTATTTTCCCAAATTTCCCTTAATTCACCTGAATTTCCCTCAATTTCCTTAATTCTCCTCAATTTCCCCAAATTTCCTTAATTCCCTCAATTTCCCCAATTCCCTTAATTGCCCACAAAATCAATTAATTCACCTGAATTTCCCTCAATTTCCCTTAATTCCCCTTAATTTCCCCCATTCCCCCCAATTTCCCTCATGTTCCCCACTTTTCCCAAATTTCCCTTAATTGCCCTATAGGCCCTCTCCCTCACCAAATAGTACCATAGCCATGCGACAAACGATGTTGATGGAACAGCATTTTTTAGAAATTGTTGAAAATCGTGTAATGCCCCTTTAATGACCTAATTAGCATATTTCGACTGAAACTCTTTTTCCAGTATGGGGCGGTACCTGCCTTAAAAAAATAAAAAAATAAATGTAGACATTTATGGGGTATGGGGCCGGTATAAGCCCTCCCCCTCACCAAGTACCATAGCCATGCGACAAACGATGTTGACGTAACAGCATCTTTTAGCGTTTGTTACTAACGGACTAACGGACGGACGGACTAACGGACTAACGGACGGAGAGACATGGTGACTTATAGAGCTGCTACCCGCAGCTAAAAAAACAAATTAATGGCACTGGCATTAGGTCATCGGTAGATGGCGGGCCTCTCAGAGAACCCTAAAAACTTTATCAACAGACAAAATAGAGTTTAGATACCTGTCATGTAATTGTCTACTTATTTTTGGATAACCAATAAATTTGTCTAATACAAATTATTTTCTCACAATATGACAGATTGCAACGCAGAGGTTAGAAGATGAATTGGACCAAACACCAGCTGAGTTATCGGCAGACCAATCCAGCTGAATCGTCGACAGACCAATCCAGCTGAATCGTCAGCAGACCAAGGCTTTTACGCTCGAAATAAATATATAGCACCTTGCAAGTAAACACAACTGTCAACTCAAAAGGAATTTATTACTTACCAATGGGATATTTTAAACTGAGCTCAAAAAGAAACATATAATTTTTCACAAGGTCATATCTTGAAATCCTGTCCATCAAATTGAACCAAAATTACACACAGGTTTACTTCAATACTCTACTCTTAACACATGTCAGTAACCAAGCAGTTATCCAACTGACACAACAGCAAAATGCACTGACATGGAACAGCTTCCTGGACCACATTCACAGCCCAGCCCTGTTTCATGAAAAAAGTGTATGAAAAGCAGAAAGCAGCACTGTTTTATCATCTGTGCAAGGATCTTGTGTGCATTCTCACAGATTTTTTGTGCTGGGTGCCAAATGTTGGGCTGTGAAAGTGGAGGAACTTCCAGGAAGCTGTCCCATGACAGTGCATTTTGCTGTTGTGTCAGTTGGACAACTGCTTGGTTACTGACATGTGTTTTGAGTAGAGTATTAAAGTAATCCTGTGTGTAATTTTGGTTCATTTTGATTGACACTATTTTAAGATATGACCTTGTGATTCACAAGTTGTAAAAAATTATAAGTTTCTGTTTGAGCTCAGTTTATTTGAAAACTACACCCCACACTGTGGAAGATCGCCTTGTAGTCTTTGAGCACTACTCTGCACCCATTGCTACACGCTTCAGTCAGCGGTTCCTAAACTTTTTTTACAAGCAAGCCAATTTTTGCTTGACTTATTTTACTGCTAAATGGTATATACCCCCAGATATACAGGGGTGGAGGATGTGTGAGGGCAATGTTTACTACACTTACTGGTACAAACTTTCCAAATGCAAATTAATTGCCCACAATTTGCTAGGTTAACTATATGAAATGCCACTTAATTTGACCCGAAATTACTACATGTTCAAAAGGTGATTTCAGGCAGTGCAGCTTTAGAAAATTTGATTAAAATTTTGTGGTTATGTTTTCAATGATGTTTACGTTTATAATATAGCTTCATGAGTTTGTTTCTGTAAGGGTTTTACTTGCGGCCCTTTTCATCAAATGACATGTGACCCCCAAAAGGGCTGGCTGCTTATTGTTGGCAAAAGCAGGCCATAGTCACAAGATACATGTATAACTCTTGACTCTAATCATGACCACAGTGAAATCTGAGACTATTATATCTGAAGCGATAGGAAGCGAGCGCTGTTCCCTATTGTCATCCGATCGATCGTATCCAACAAGCTCTGCTTTGCCAAGTACGAAGTTTGGACGGCGGCGGTGATGTTAGCGTATAATAGTCTCAGGTGAAATCAACTATGATCCTATGAACTCTGCCCCTGATCAGTTCAACTCTGACCCACCTTCATACCCAGCCTCATTCTTAGAAGTCTTGAGAAGTCTACCTCCATGTCTTGAGGTTACTTGAATTATGACAAGAGCTGGGATAGAGAATTTGGTCTGAACCCTGGAATTATGGAAACTTTCGGGCCTCATAACTTCTAAAATAATGGTTTTTGGCCCACTTCTTTTTCGTGCATAAAAAATTCTTGGGCCAAAATTTTTTTAAATTAATTTGTAAAAACTAGATCAAAATATCTAGGACATGGTTTTTCATTTTTTTGAATTTTGACCAATTTCACCAAAAATATTTGGTCTTTTTTATGATTTATTTTGAAAAATCAGCATTTTTTGACCATTTATGGTGCAAATTTCTCAAAGTTGGTCGAAATTCAAATACTTTAGACCAACAATTTAGAAGTTATGAGGCCCAAAAGTTTCCATAATTCCAGGGTTCAGACCAACCTTAAACCAACTGAGGCTCTGTTGACACAAGTCTATAATGAAATCATTGTGGAAACTGTGGCAGAAATAAAGATTATACAAAATTGATACTGTGCAAAAATTGTGTTATTCTTCATTTTGTTTACCATGTGCTATGGGACATAATTGGTTCATATGAACCAATGGCAATCAGGCTATTCCATTAAAATCCACACTTCACCTGTGGAAGATTTAGCTCAAGTTGTCAACAGAGGGAACTTGTTGCTCTTGAAATAATGTACTTGTACTGAGGTTGTTGATGCATCTAATGCAGTGCTTGTGCATTAGACGCATCAAAATCTCTGTACGAGTGGATTATTTAATGTACAATTTCATTCCCGGCAAGTGATACGCATTTATTAAGCTATAAATAATGCACATAATATATGAGTCACTGAAAACTAAGAACTTTCAGTGTTGCCACAATGATGCATCTTCCACATACCCTATCCTTTCTGCACCAATCAATGTAAGTGAAGATGAGCACATTGTGCATTACACCATTGCATGGGGGGAGGGTATAGGGGGACAATTTCAATTCAGCCTTTAAGGGGTACTACACCCTCGATAAATTTGTGTCTATTTTTGCATTTTTTTTTTCATACAGTGGTAACAAAAGTTATGTATATTATAGGGGCAAGGAATCCAATTATCTACACTGGAATTTCAGTGACCCAAGACAAGCAGTTTGTTATTTATGATGAGAAATAAGATACTGCTAGGACGTACCTCGTTTCCTATCATATATACTGAAACGCTTGCTTGAGTCACTGAAATTTCAGTGTAGTAATTGGATTCCTTGCCCCAATAATATACATAACTTTTGTTACCAGTGTGTAATTATTTTTTGAGAAAAATGCACAAATAGTCACAAATTTACCACATGGGTGTAGTACCCCCTTTAAGTATTTGAACAAAGTATCCTCTTGTATCATTTATTGATCCTTGATGTGTTTTGTGTCTTTGTCTGTTGAATTCACCATTACACACTAAGGGGTGATGCAATAATTATGTGTACCTCCGGGTGGTGAAATATGGGGGGGGGGCAAGATTTTTGGCAGGCCAAAAGGGGGGGGCAAGCAATTTTGGCAGGTGGAAAGGGGGGGGGGCACAGATATTTTAAGCACCATTTCTATATTACGCTCTAAAAAGGTGCAGGGAAATGTTACAAACATGTTAAAATATGCAAAATTTCCTGTTTGCACTATTATGATAAGACAATTTAAGGATTTACCAATCCCCCTGGTTGCATGATCAGGAAATTATGCATTTTTACATAATGCTACACGCCCTTAACCCAGGGTGCACCAATTCGCCAGCGAAGTGGTTACGTAACTCCCTGGTAACTGGATCACGCACCTTTTGACTTTGGTTGTATATGCCATAGACTTTGTGTTGCGATCATTTCAATCGTGGCGCAGCACTCAAAAGGCGTGATCCAGTTGACATGGTGATAATCGGATTACACGTAACACTTCACTGGCGAATTGGTTAACTTGTTTATCCCTAGGTAATTCCAGCTTAGAATCCCCACCACCAGTGCCCCACATTTCCCAGGAAAGAGGTGGGGGAAATACATGAATAATGCATTAATACAGATCTGCCAACCTACCGAAGTCAGAAAGAGGGACATTGAGACCAAAACCTTACACAAACCAGGTATCGACAAATTCAAAGACTTTGGCGCAGCTGCCGCCCCCTAGTGCAAGGAAAAAAGGAGGGAAACAGAGGAAAAAAGAGAGGAGAGAGGGAGTGAATCCCGGGTAGGGAATCCATACGATATGCAATACCATGCGATTATTATCAATAAGCCTGGGAAAAAATGTCTATTTCCCCCCCCAGTGGGAAATTTGGGCCCCCGCCCCATACAATCTTGCCCCTCCTGGAAAAAATCCCAGCTACGCCGCTGCTTGAGGTGTGCAATACTTTTCAGAATTCAGAGGATTTGCTGGTCAGAATTTGTCACAAATAGACTAAAGAGCATACTTTAGCAAATAAAGTGAAATTTGCATCATTTTCTGCTGTTCTTATATTTAAATTTGCCATTGCTGAAATTTTCAGAAAGCAGGTTTGTCCCTCTTTTTCACTTTGGTAAACCCCAAATGAGGGACAGTCCCTCAAAATGAGGGACAGTTGGCAGGTCTGTAAATAGGATGCTTAATGTGAAATATAAAAAATGCAATTAATAAAAAGATACTCATGCTTTTATACATCATTTTCATATATTATGTGAGCTGTACATAGTACAAAGTAAAAAAGCAATAAATAATTACAATATTTTAAATGTAGCTTGTATGGTCTTGAGTTGAGATTAACACCATGTTGAATTTCGCAGTTGCAGATACAAATCACTGCGTTTACATGGTTGTGTTGCCACTGTACAGACAAATCACCCTTCTTCATGGTTTGTATATACCCAATGGGATTAGAATCTGCCACTGCAAAATCCAACATGCTGTTATTACGGTCGACTTGTTGAGACGTAGCCTACATAAATAGACTATCTAGTTATAGTTTGGTCATGTACAATTTGGTCACATGAAAAGGCATTCATTTGGAATTACAGAATAACAATGATATAAATAATATTACATACAAAGTTTAATACTTTTAATATTCTTTAAAAAATTCCTAGTGTAAAGCTGTATTTACATACTCAATCACTTTTGCAGAAAAGCAATTCTCACACATGCTCAGTGTTACTTCTGTTTTCTGAGCGTTGAGCCGATCAATTGATACAATACAAATGGCCGAGGCAAAAGGGACGTTGCTTTTTCGAGTTGAAGAAATCTCACTCCTGAGTGATTGCGCTTGACACATGAAAGCATCAACCAAACATTACCTATCAATTGAATCTATTATTTTGCTTATCAATTTACCTTTCTCGATCATTAACTTTCGGAGATGAATTATTTCAAAGCAATAATTATTGACAGCAATGGATATTCTAAAAATGTATTTTGTGGCTTTTTGTATATTTTAATCATCCTCTGCAATCGCGATTGCTGTGATTAGTATAAATTTGGACACAACTGCGCAGTCTCAATACAACCAGAATCTGGTTGCAAAGTCATTGCAACACTGTTTAAACACAAAAATTCCTCATTTGTCAACCAAGAATGTTGACCAATGAGGGCAGCAGTTTAACCCTTGACTAAGTTTGGTTACATTAATTTCTCAAAATAGATATTTAATATAAATTGTGATTTTATTTTTCTATATACAGTGAAAAATGTTACAATGTCAAGAAAATAATGAGATGTAAGCTACTGTGGGTTATTCCATCTAAAATCCACACTCCCCATGTGAAAGATTTAGCTGAAGTCTTTCACAAAGGGAGTATTAGTTTCGATAAAAAAATAGACAAATTAGGCAATTTTCTTTTGACTCACTCCAGTTGTAGGAGATATAGGTAAAGCCATAATATAGAGTATGGGTTTCAATGATTAACCCTGACCAATATACATGTAAGGTCCACAGCTAATACTTATTAAAATATGTCTAAAAATATTTCACAAAATGTAAAAAAAGTATGTATAGGCCTATTTGTTTTACACTTGTGGACCAATTTATAGCATTACATATCATTGCGTTCAGTCAAAATGGTTAATTTTCCATAGCAATCATGATTTCGTTAAAACAAACACATGAATATTGACATGGCCTATTGTATTGTTTGAGAGTTGACTCTTATGGTCTCAGATGCAACTTTTAACACTTTTTAAAACAGTCTCTTGTTTTACATTTAGGGGTACTAGTATATCTTACAAGTTGTAGACCCTGTATTTCCAACATCTTCCACATGGGCAGTGTGGATTTCAACTGGAATATTGGAACCCAATATCAGATTTTTTAAAACCCCTCAGTAACCTAGGCAATGATGAAATTTTATACTGAAAATCACACTGATATCTGAAATGAACAATGAAAAATACCACTGAAAATAACACTAAAATAGTTCTTTTGTTATTCTGTATGCAAATAACCATTGTCAAATCACTGAAAAATGGACTGAAACTCCTCTGAAAATCATTGGCCTGTCATTAATCCCACTGAAATTAATTTAATCCCACTGAAATGTATTTAATCACACTGAAATAAGCTGGCCTGTTCCATTGTTATGGAAATTAGTGCCCTGGATCATTGCTCATTATAGCTGACAAATGTTAATAGCCACTTGATATACTACTGAAAACAATTTCAGTGTTACAATTTCTTGTTCTGATGATTTTCAGTGTTACCCTGTCATTTTCAGTGTGATTTTCAGGGTAAACATTTCATAGTGCGATACATCATACGAGCAAGGAACAACAAATGCTGTGTTATTGTTGAAAAAGAAATTACAATAACTGTGGAGGAAATAATTGCAGGAGTAAACAAACATATTGCACTTAAATGTTGGTATCATAAAGTAATAAACCACAGATCATTCACCAACTGGCAAACTCCCAGCATCATCTGTTAATAAGGGCCAATCATTCCAAGGTGTGTGACATACAAAACTGCTTCGCACATGCACATATTTTTACATTCTTTCTTAAGGGGGTACTACACCCCTGGCCAATTTTGTGCCTATTTTTGCATTTTTCTCAGAAATTATAGCGCATTGGTGACAAGTAAGATATGTATATTATAGGGGCAAGGACTACAACTACTGCACTGGAAATTTTATTTCAGCACAGATAACAGTTGTGGTGTTACACTCAAAAATGAGGGAAAACCTATATTTGATCAATAAATCAATAACTACTTGCCTTGAGTTGCTCAATTTTCAGTGCAGTAGCTGTAGTCCTTGCCCCTATAATATACATATCTTACTTGTCACCAATGCGCTATAATTTTTGAGAAAAATGCAAAAATAGGCACAAAATTGGCCAGGGGTGTAATACCCCTTAAAGGCACGCAATGCTTGCATGGTTTACACTGTTGATCGAATGATCAGTCCTCGTGAATATGCAAGAAGCCTCATTGCACACAAAGCACAGGGGACTTTATCCTGTTGGTGAATCGCTTTGGTATAGACTATAAATAATTTGGTCCTGTGTATGGAAATATTTGGACTGCCAGAACTTACAAAAAAGGCAAATAACTTATTGTCCTGATTAAAAGAGTTTAAACTTCCAAACTACACTATGTTTCGCTCACCTGGAATGTTTAGATCGACTAGCATCGTCAGCAGATGATGATGCTGTGATGGTATCTTGTCTACAATCAGGATAGTCCCTACTGATGATGTCATAACCCTTTCATCATAATCATTTTATCTATACAACTGCGTAAATTTTAGTCCTGTTACAAGTGATTTTTTCTAAAGTTTAAACTGACTTTCAGCTCAAAATTTTAACTAAGCTTGAACTTGCCTTTTGTTGAATGAGGGTGTTGTATGTTGGCAATTCCAGTCCATCGCGATTTAGTTCTTGATCTTGATGGCCTCCTGCACTAGACGGGGGTACTCTCTATCATACGTCTTCTGATGGGTGTCATCACACATTGAATTTCAAAGTTAGTTGAATTTTTGTACTGAAAGTGAGTTTAAACTTTTAGAAATTGTTTATCAACAGAGCACATATGAACTTACATTCGAGTACTGTAATTACAAGTGGTTAGTCAAATAAGTGTGTTTATCCTTGGTGTAAAACTGCATGGAATTAGCTCAGCACAGACAGAAATCTCTATACAACTTTATTCCATAAACTGCTGAATTCCTCAATGGAGTCTTTACACTAGTCTAACTCATGAATATCTTACACCAAGGATACACACCAAAGGGTATCACAAAAGTTGCCTTCTACAGTAAATATAATGCTAAATAATCTGTTGGTGACCAATCAACCAGAAGGAAGGATCAAGTACCATCACTCCCATGATGGCCTTTGACCAAGATGGCCGAAAATGTCGGGTCAGTAAAAATTGAATTGGTTTTGGCAAGAAGAACATTATGTGACCAATCAACCAGAAGGAAGGATCAAGTACCATCACTCCGATGATGGCCTTTGACCAAGATGGCCGAAACTGTCAGGTCAGTAAGAATTGAATTGGTTTTGGCAAGAAGAACATTATGTTAATTTAAGCTAAATAAAAAAAGTTTATATTGCCCTTTCCTGAACGACCCAAATTTGACAATTTCAAACGAAGTTTTTACTGTACAAAAGTTTTGAAAAGTGGAAAATTTTTGATTTTCAGAATTTCTTTCTTTTTAGATTTGTTTTAAATATTCATTCATATTCATAATTGACACTTCTACCCAGAACATATTTAAATACTTTAAAATAGTCATACCCATATATTAAGCTCTGAAGTCCTAGTGTTTACAATGAATAATGGCACAAAAAAAAAAGAACTTCTTTTGTTAGGCCTAATAAAAAGCTATACAAAGTAATGGTCGATAGTTAATTGGTGTTCGTCAGAGTGGCAAGATTTCCGTTTTCTAAATGTCAAATTCTGTATTTTTTAAAGTTTAAAGATTCTAGGGAAATCTGACCATTCAATTTATGTTATGTAGACCACTCTCGTTATTGTGAGATCATGGGACTGAACAGGGAATAAAATAGCAAAATTATGACCACTAACTGGCCCTATAAAGGCAAATAAAAGGAATTGAAGGAAATATCAGACAAAGATGGTGTTTGTTTGGGCCCAAGTTTTGCTAAATGTACATTCAAAATAGCCAATATAATTGTGGAAATAAGATTAATATTGCAAAATTGAATAACCCTCCCCTTTTTCGTTTTCTACTCCAATTCGGTGATATTTTTCTGTTTTGCGTAATAATGAAAATACTTGCCAGTATGTGAACACACAACTTATAAGACCACAGGCGTTGCCGTTTGAGGAGAGCTAGAGTGATTGCTCCCCATCACTCCCCTCAAATAAAGCTGTGGAGAGCTTTTTATTGCTTGCCTACCTTTGGTGTAACAATAATAACCACTTATAGGCCTATACAGTACATTAAAATGCTCTCCTAGTACTCTTCTGTAGCACTCAAGGAGAGCGATTTAAAGCTCCCTGCAAATTTCAAACGGCAAAGCATGAGACCGTAAGCATTTTATGACGATGGTGTTGATGTCTGCACTCTCACACTTTCGTTGGTTCTTCTCATCACTTCCTTTGCATTAAACATAGTAAAGGATAAAGTCTCCCAGAAAAGAAGAGTCCACTCTCAAACAAAATACCAAATTTCAGCTCGTGGCTTTCCCTAGAGGGCGCTTTCTGCACCTGCCCCTCTTGCTCCTCACCCGCTTCCTGTGGATTTGAGATGAAGGCCATGTCTGAGTATCCGCTAGCCATCCGCCATATTGTCCATGGTTTGCTCCAGTTCTGACACCCGTCTTTGCTGAGACGAATGCCCATTTTGAAGCGCAAATATCTAGTAGCGGGATTTGAGAAAAGTGCCCACGTTTGGTGTGTTTCGATTAAAGGTGCCATCTGTTGAGTGGATGAAGTTATTCTTGGTGCTGGAAAGCCTAGAAGACTGCCCTGAAATGTTGAAAAAAAATGAGCATGACTCCATTAGTAAGTTGAACAAAGGTTTGCAGCCTCAATTTCGATTCTCACAGAAATATTCAAGTCTTGTTTCAAAAGAACCAGGAGCAATTTCTGAAGAATATACAATATGCATACCAGCACTATACTGCATCATGTTCATAACTGGAACCAAGCAATTTGTTTCAGAAAATTACCACAACTAGAACCAATTTGCAGGGCCATTGGCGGCTTTTCGAGGGCAAGTTTGCTCCCTGTGTCCGCTTATTTCAAGGCTGGCAAATATCGCTTTAAAAAAAATAAAAATGACAAAAAGGTAAGTATATTGTCAAACAAGTTCCCTGTTAGTACAAATAATGCCAGCCCAACACGTATTTCGACCACCGACTTTGGTGCGCACAGTGAAGTCAACACTGCATAGCAACAATTTTGGCAAGCAAACAAGCCCATCTTTCTTTCCATCTTTTTTTAAGTATTATGTCAAAAAAAGAAATAAAAAATACCTGGCAGCCTGGCGCGCCCCCTCTGGCAGGGTTCACATAGCCACATTCATTATACGCTTGTTCCACAAGGTTCCCAGGTAGCTGGGGAGGTTCAAATTTTAATCCACCATCATAGCTGAAAGCCTGAGCTCTTGGATGCTCTGGGTGTAAGGTACGAGAATTCATGCACAGTTGGTTCTCTTGCAATTCGAGAATCTGAAAAAAAATACACAAGAGTAGGTTTAGAAAAAACAAACAGATTTTAATAGTGAAATTACATAAGATCATTGCATTTTACAGAAAAAGTTCATTATGCTTACCTACCCTTGCTTCACATATATGTATATCACATTAAGATCTCATTTCACCATGACCATCGCTGTCACTTCCGAATAGCAACACGAGTTTTAAGTCTATACATGCTTATTGCATATGTGACACGATCTAGTCCATGGGGGCCAAAGGCGGCAAATTTGAAACTGAGATAAAGGTAAAAATATGGAGTAAAAAATAGTAAAATACATAAACAAATAGACATCACAAAACTACATAACTTTAGAACCAAGTATGCTAGACCTTTGGTGTTTTCAGTAAATGATAGTCTATTGTATGTATAATGTAATAATTACAGTAACTCAATTTTCAAAAATGCCTCCTTTGGCCCCCATGGACCAGATCGTGTCACATATGTGCCATCATCTCTCTTCAATCATGTTTACTTACCGTTGCTTCAGATGCATATATAGCCCTAAAGTACCCATTTCCAAGATAAGGCACATGACCTCCTCATGTACCCATGATCATTGCTGTATATCACCATAGAATGGCAACATGAGTTTTAAGTCTATATTTGCTTAGTGCATATGTGCCATCATCTCTCTTCATTATATTTACTCACCGTTGCTTCACATGTATGAATAGCCCTCAAGTATCCATCCTCATGATAAGGCACATGACCTCCTCGTGTCCAAGTCTCTGCATGATCATCACTGTATATTATCATGGAATGGTCACATGTGTTGAGTCTACTTGCTGTAAATTGTGAAATACAAAAAACAAAATTTCATCATCGGTAGATTTATGGTAATTTCAAAGAATTCACAAGGGAGAATACTAATTTTATGCAACGCTTCTTAAAACACAATGGAGATCATCTATATTGGACCTACAATATTATGGCACATTGTCTGCTTGGAATGTCTGGCACTTGCTGACAAATTCCTTATTTATATATGACTAATATGTGACCCGCTCGGACAAAACCAGGAACAAGTTGCATTTTTGACATTTCATGATTTGAATAAAAATGTAAGCCCTAGACAGTTATACCAACATTATATTATCTTGGTAGGATGATTTACGCAGATGATACACAAGTTTATGTCATTTTGAAACAGGATGATTATGCGTCTCTCATTCCCAAACTTGAACGCTGCATCACTGATATAAAAGCATGGTCTACTGCAAATGACTTGAAGCTAAACAAAGATAAAACAGAGGTCCTTCACATCACATCGAAGTTCAGAAAATCATCTTCCTTATCTTCTGTGAATATTGCAAGTGTACCAGTAGAACCTGTGAAATCTGCCCGTAATCTGGGAGTCATTGTTGCAGATGATCTCAGCATGGATCTTTACATCAATAATATATGTCGCTCTGCCTCCTTTTCTCTGTACAAAATTGGTCGCATTCGCAATTATCTGGACGAAAAGTCAACTGAAACTTTAGTTCATGCTTTTATCACATGTCATCTTGATCGGTGCAACAGCCTTTTATATGGCCTTCCTGACTCTCTCATCTCAAAGCTTCAACGAATTCAAAATTCTGCTGCTAGACTTGTTTCGTGCACTCGCTTCCATGATCACATCACTCCTGTACTGCAAAAACTTCACTGGCTTCCTGTCAAATATCGTATTATGTACAAAATTCTTCTCCTCGCTTATAAATGTTTTCATGGACTTGCTCCAGACTACCTTGCTGATTTGATTCAGGAATACAAACCTCGAAATCTACGATCATCCTCAAAATGCTATCTCGTCTCTACATCAGTTGCTACTATTTCTTATGGACAGAGATCTTTTTATTTCGCTGCTCCTGAACTTTGGAACAATTTACCATATAATGTAAAAACTCTAAGACTCTTGTACAATTTAAATGTTCCTTAAAACACATTTGTTTACTCTAGCATTTTGTAACAATTGATTTATCTCATGTTTTACTTTGTTCATTTATATCACATGCACAAATTGTTTATAGGTTGTATTGTGTAGGTATTGTTTGTTATTTGTTTATTCATGTTTTAAGCGCTAAGGGACTTCGGTGTAAAGCGCTGTATAAGAGTCGTATTATTATTATTATTATTATTATAAATAGCATAAATAATTTCCAAGACATGGATAATTTTCGATTTTTATTTGGGTGCGCCGTCGGATATCACATTACCGGTGCAGCCGGTCAATGTGTGCAATTGGTCAAGCTTTCATCAGATGTGGCTCTGACTTCTTCAGGATTGCCAGTAATATTCGACGGTGCACCCAAATAAAAATCAATTGTTATGGAATCCCGTCGTGAAAGCCTATCTACTAACATGGATAATTTTGTAAATGATATCTTGATATTTTTCCAAAATTCTTATTCTGAGTAATTGGCCAATTAGTTTCTTACCTTACACATGATTGAATAGGGATAATCATAGTTCAACTGTTAATTATTGATTAAACCTCTTTTTAAAATAAGTACTTTCAAGGAATTGAAAGACCACATAGGCCCACATCCACAGTCAAATACCATAAAATTAAGAATTCCAAAATTTGATTTTTTTTTATGGGAATGTCACCTTTAAACTCAAAAACATGCTTGGTAACTTGTTCCGGGGTTTGTTGGAGTGGTCACATAAACATACATCTATTGTGTAGGATACTTTACTTTACTTTACTTTAATCCACCACTTTTGCCTTTCATAGCGTCATGGGGAAATGTAACTTTCTTTCCTGGGCGAGTCGGGTAGCCTCACTCATGGGAATCCCATAACTTGCGAGTACTTCCTTTACTCCATCTGCCCACCTCTTCCTTGGTCTTCCTCTAGCCCTAGTTCCTGTTGTTTTGCTGTTATATGTTCTTGATGCAGGTTGGCTAGGGGCCATTCGCATAAGGTGACCGAACCATCTAACTTGTTGTTTTGCAACATATTCTGTGATTGGTGTGGTGCCCACCATCTTCCTGATATCCTCATTCCTGATTTTATCCCTCCTTGACTTATTAGCTGCTCTTCTTAGGCATCTCATTTCACAGGTGATGAGCTTTTGGGTTGTTCTTTTGTTGAGAGTCCCATGTTTGGCACTGGTAGCAGAGAGTTGGGAAAAATATGGCATTGATGAGTTTTGCTTTTGTATCCATCGGTATTGCAGGATGTGTGAGAAGCGGGCCTAGTTGGTAGATAATATTATTGGCCTTTTGACATCGTGTCTCTATTTCTCTGGTGATACTTCCATCCTCAGAAAAGATACTTCCCAAGTACTTAAACTCCTTTGTCTGTTTAAGCTTGCTGTTGTTGATGGTGATGTCAGTATCCTTGGGTAATCGACTAACCACCATAGTCTCTGTTTTGGCTATGCTGACTTTCATGCCATATTTCTCACAAGCTGCATTTAGTTTGTTGGTATGGTCTTGAAGTCCTGCTGAATCCTTGTGGATGAGACTCTGGTCATCTGCAAAGAGAAGCTCATTTATTTCTCCACTAGTTGGATTTGCTTCCTGGCGATCTTTTCCATATAAATCAAGAAGAGCAGTGGCGACAGCACACAGCCTTGACGTACCCCTGATGTTACTGGGAACCACTTTGACTGCCCACTTCTGGTTCTCACCATGCATTTGCTGTCTTTATATAGAGCTCTGACATTATCTAGCAGTTGACCTCTTATACCATAGCCCTCCATTACAGCCCACAACTGTTCTCTATCCACCCGATCAAAAGCCTTTTCTTGGTCTACAAACACCATGTGCAGCTCCTGGTTGAACTCGATACACTTTTCACACAACTGTCGTAGCGCATAAAAATGGCATCTGTACATCCCCTGTTTTTTCTGAAGCCAAATTGTGTTTCACTTAGTTGCAGCTCCACAAGGGGTCGAATTCTTCTCTCTATGATCTTTGCAAACATCTTGCCGGCGTGACTCAGCAAGGAGATGCCCCTGTATTTTTCACAATCTCTCTTGCTTCCTTTCTTTTTCCAGATAGGAATCACTATCGCCTTTTGCCAGTCATCAGGTGCTGCTCTCTCCTCCCATGCTGCATTGAAGACTCTAGTAAGCCACTTGATTCCAACATGCCCACATGCTTGGATGGCTTCTGTTGTTATATCGTCAGTACCGGCTGCTTTATTTTTGGCACTTTCTTTCACAACAGCTCGAACTTCATCTTCCAAGATAGAGGGTTCCTCTTCATCAGGAAAACCTGGATTGAAGGGTTCCTGGGAGCGTTGACTATCCCTGAAGTTGAGGAGACCATCAAAATATTCCTCCCATTAGGTATGTATAGGATTATAGATTAAAATCATGTCTTCCATAAGGGGTGTATGGATTTCAATTGGAATAGCCCAATTATTGCATTAGTACAAGTTCATCAGATTTGTAAAAAAAAAAAAACAATTTAGAATTTTTGCTTCACAAAACCAAGTGAATTTACTCAGTGCTTCATTGCAATTCATCCTAGTCCATCAAGAAGGACCACACTATAAAAATAATAGCATGGTCCTTCTTGATAGATTAATTCATTACAGTTTTATACCAAGTTGATGGTCGGCCAATCAGAAAAGACATACTACATAGTTAGTGAAAGTAGCCTACTGCCAAGCTATGGTTGTCTAACTCATATCTTCACTTTAATCACCAATCAGAATGGAGCTTTGCAAATAATTCACCCCCATTTTTTGCATGGTGAAATTATTCTAACAATGTTGCTGATTGGTCAAACTGATAATGAAAACTTCTTTTTGGCCATTTGGCAGGTAGTTCTCATAGGGTTAAGTCCAGCATTGATGTAACCACTCAACCCGACATTGCCCTTATGCCCTCACCCTCCTGGTAATCTACAATGTCAAAATTATTCTAAATTAATGTCATATACCTTTTTGAGATGCTTCTGGTTTCAAATTAAATTTCCCTGGTACGACTAATCTTCCCGATTTCAGCTGAATCCCATGTCCTGGACCTGAGATAAACAAACAAACAAATAAACACAATAACAAAATAATCAGGGTCTTAGCTAGGATTTGACAAGTGCCTGTCATTTTTATCAAAACTGCTTCTTCAAAATTCCCAGATTCAGAGGATGTTTAAAGACATTCCCATAACCAAATGGGGTTTCTGACCTTGGTATGTCTGGCTTTTGTGCACATGTGGCACAGTTGACCATACCTTGCATTGGGATTGTGTGCAAATATCTGGTGTTTTCATCCTTTTATTTAACATTCAAAACACTGAAAATAGCTAGAGTAACCAAAATTGGCCGGTAGACACAAATGTTTACTTTTATTTGGGCTAAAAGAATGTAAAATAGAAAATTGGTCCAGTTAAGGGATCTAGAATGAGCGTTTATGGCGTTTCGACAGTATTTTTTTGTGGGACATGAGAGCACCTAAGGCGTATAAAATTGCATTCTGAATCTGAAGCATGTCTTTCTGATATCAAATAATTTTCATTTTTGAAATTCACGATATAATACAAATTTTATGACAAATTATTAAAATTTGATATTTTTGATATATAACAGTCCTCGAAATAAATTTTATAAATCTAATGATATATTCTTAAAGTGTATGTAGCTGGGAGGAAAAGCCGACGATCAATTGAAGATTTTGACCTTTTATATTGAAGATATGGATTTTTTCCCAAAAGACCAATTTTTTTTTGTGTTTTGGGAAAAAATCCATATCTTTATCTAAAGGTCAAAATTTTCAATTGATCGTCGCTTTTTCATCCCACCTACATACACTTTAAGTATAAATCATCAGATTTATAAAGTTTACTTCAAGTACTGTTAAATATCAAAATATCAATTTTTAATGATTTGCCATAAAATGTGTATATTGTGAATTTCAAAAAATGAAAATTATTTGATATCAGAAGGACATTCTTCGTATTCAGAATGCAATTCGATATGTCTGATGTGCTCTAATATCCCACAATAAATACTGTCCAAACGTTCATACCCCTTCCCTTAACACAATATTTCACCTTTATTTTGGAATAAAATAGCATAAAATTGAAAAAACAATTACACTCTTTGCATGTAATTGACGCATTAACACAGCCAAAATGATGCCCACTAAATCTTTTTGGCCCCTCGGACAACTGACTCTGGAATGCCCCATGAAGATCACACTGGTGCCCTGGACACACACCCCACATTACCCCCTAACTACGCCCCTGAACGAAGATAGAAAACAGTACATCATGCAAAGTACCTATGTGAAGAGCGAAAAGGGCACTTATCAAACTAGCCCCTACATGTGAAGAGAGAAGAAGGCACTTATCTACATACCTGATGCATAGAATGATGCATCTGATGAACCCAGCACACAGTCTGTTATATCTTCTCTTGACCAGGTTTCACCCCAATCGGTGCTCTGAGGTGAAAATGAGTGATTATTGACAGTGGTAGCACCAAAGGCGGGGAGGTTACATACTGTTGTATCTAAAAAGGCTGCCGTGGTGTGATTTTCATTATCATTGTTGTATTCTATATTGTTATTTTATATTTCAGGATGCTTTTTTCTTTTGTGAAAGGACATGAGATTGTAATATTGTGATAAAACCTCAAAATTAATCTATAAAGCTAAAAGGGCATTTCGTGATCCACAGCCTTATTCCATATGATTTACCTCATTATGTTTGAAAAGTTGAGATTTTTATACTGGAAACCGCTGGCTACGTTTGTTTGTTTGTTTTATTTCTTCTTTTGCCTGGGTTACTCATTCAGTGGATGTTTTAAGGTATCCTCTGTTCTTCCATGAGGCCCAGGGGTCACATAAAAATATACATCAAAATACACATTAAAATATACATCAAGATACATCAAAATATTTTAACAGAATCTTTAAATACATAGGATCCATAAATATAGGCATACACAATCATGAACTTAAAATGGGCAAACTAACCCATATTTACAATTTTAAAATAAATAACCAACACAGCTCATCAAATTTAAATACAAAACACTTTTATCAAAATTATAAAATTCAAAATTCAGAAATTGCACGCAAAACCCAAACAAATCGTGGGGAATTTTTCAACAAAAGGAAAGATGTCAGATTTCCAAAATACTGCATAAAAGGCATGTTTTTGACACAAAATAATCAAACAGTAAAAAGATTTGAGACAGCATAGTCTTAATTTAACAAGAAAATTCATCATTTAGTATTTGAAATAAATAAACACATTTCACAAATTATAAAACAATTAAAGATTTTGAACATACTAAAACTTGATAATGCAAGAAATTTCATCAAAATTCAGAAATTGCACGCAAAAACCCAAACAAAACTTGGGAATATTTCAACAAAAGAAAAGATTTCAGATTTCCAAAATACTGCATAAAAGGCATGTTTTTGAAACAAATTAATCAAACCGTTAAAAAAAATTTGAGACAGCATAGTTTTTATACAACAAGAAAATTCATCATTTAGTATTTGAAATAAATAAACATTTCACAAAGATTTTGAACATACTAAAACTTGATATTGTAAGAAATTTCATCAGCATTTCAATTGAATACCTGAGTGGAAGAAGGGCCCAACTCCATCAAAACTGTTTTTGAGATATTAAGAAAAACTTAATATTTGGAAAAGTTTTATGGGCAGAATGTTTTCATCTTCAGGGGACCTTTAATACATGAACATACAATATTACATACATTCAAACTTATATATAATGTTTCCATGGCAATGGTACAGGTCTTAATACGAGCTGGAGTTGGGCCTTTCTTCCACTAATATACTGCAAGTGCCAGTTCCGTAAGCTGATGTGTTATAAAGATTACAGAAATTCGATAATTATCCATTAATTGCACAAGTAGAAGCATATAATATGTTAGCATTGTAGTGAAAAGCAGATATCATGGATGAACAAAATTCCTCTTTAACCAAATATTTGTGGAAGAAGGGCCCAACTCCATGGAGTTGGGCCTTTCTTCCACTTAGGTATTCAATTATTAAATATACACATTTCAAAACTAAAACTTTGATTTCAACATTGGCCAAATACAAGCTTAAGGCCATGTTCACAAAAAGATTTGTTTCTTAATACATTTTTCACAATTAAATGTTGCTAATATTAAATATTGCTAATATTACACATTTAAAAACCTGTTTTTGAAAATGGAAGTGCTGGCTGGTATTGGATATTTCAGATCAGATTGCAGACTATTCCATGCTTTGGCCCCCCTGAACAGGAAAGAATGTCTTCCAGCTTCAGTTCTGGGTTTAAAATTGAGAGCTATATTACCGTGTGAGCTACCTCTTGTATTATGGCCATGATTGTTTCTTTGTGTACCAAAACAAAAATTTCTTGCAGATTAATTCGTTTTGCAAACGAAATTACAACAGTGGCCTATGGAACAGTGTAATACACATAATCATGCATAACTCGCAAATGCAAAATCGGAATCAATTGAAATTTTGGGAATAAGCTTTTTTTGTGGATATCTGATGAAAAATGTCACAAAAAGAGGATGATAGGATCACAAAATCCTCCTTTAATTTTACAGTGTACCTCCTCACAATTAATTTTTTTTTAATCACAAGGCAGCCTGTTAAGATATGACAGTATGTGATGTACTGCAGACGACGATTTTCGCATGGCACTTCTCTTGGAAAAGCAAAAATTGGGCTATTCCATTTAAGGTTGGTCTGAACCCTGAAATTATGGAAAATTTTGGGCCTCATAACTTCTAAATTGTTGGTCTAAAGTATATAAAAGTATACATATTTAGAATGGCAAAGACTTGATAAGTTCATCTGTGAGGTCAAATTTGGGCCAAAATCCCATTTTTGGCCCAAAATCCCAAAAATAATGGTTTTGGCCCACTTCATTTTCGTGCATCCTAGCAAAAAAATTCTTGGGCTAAAATTTTTTTTATATTAATTTTTAAAAACTAGATCAAAATATCTAGGACCCGTTTTTTCATTTTTTTGAATTTCGACCAACTTTGAGAAATTTGCACCAAAAATGGTCAAAAAATGCTGATTTTTCAAAAAAATCATAAAAAAGTCTGATTTTGGCCCAAATTTCAAATATCTTTGGTGAGGCCCGAAAGTTTCCATAATTCCAGGGTTCAGACCAACCTTAAGGTTAGCAACTATTTTAAACTGTTCAGATAGAGCATCTGTTGCCATTTAGTAGTTCAGAGCATCTTATTGCATTGATCATTTCATAACGATTGTTTAGAAGAATTCAAATATATCACAGATATACTTTTGTAGGTCCTGTGGTTCTTGAGTTATGTTGTAAAGAACATCATGCTGAGAAAGATTCAACCGGGATCTTCCCTTGAGGGACAGTGAGTTTTAAATGAAACTCCTAATGTGCTAATTCCATTTTAAATTCATACTCCCCTGTGGAAGATATTGCCAAAATCTTCCACAGGGGGAGTGTATATTGTAAATGGAATAGCCCAATTACATCACTAACCTTAACAATGTTTATTTTTTGGTCAAATTTCTTCCCGATAAAATCACAGCAGCGTGTGCCAGGCACTAGTAGAATGAAGATGACCATGATGGTGTTTGTTTCTCGATCAATGATTGGTACAGGATTGGCACATCTGTGCAAAAATAAACAAAAAAGAGAAAATAAAAGCAACAATAGCACATTGACTCAAAGAAATGTGGTCTGACCACCACAGAGTTGACTGTTGTATATTTGTACACTAGTACTCTTATATAGCAAGAACCATGAGCAAATGTTAGAAAAATGCGAACCATACATTAATTAGAGGTTAATGACTGCGCATCAGTTGTTTTGAGGGTATTGTGAAATATCTAAACATTGTGCTTTGGAACCGAGGAATATTCCGAGGGGCGCAGCTCTGAGGGATATTCCTCAGTTTTAAAACCGTCCTCAGTTTTAAAACCGTCACTTTTCACTTTTTTTTAATCAATTTACGTCGCATTTTCTTCTTTTAATTTGAAAACAGAACTCAATTTTAACTTTTATCTGTCGTTTTCCCTGTAAAAAATCGATTAGCCCATTAAGGAAATACCGCTAGCGACCAATCACACTAGCACGCAATCAAGCGATGTCCAAATACGGCGGCCAGCGTCCTCGTAAATTGTTCGAACGCGTAACACGTCACGTAACACGGTCATTGTAGAGCGTACTTTTAGCTACGTCACGAGACACGGTCATTTTACTTTTTCAATGACCTGCATTTGCGTCCGCGTATTTAAAAGTTATTCTCTGTGATTGGATCGCACTTGCTGCGTATATTAATTAGGTTATGAATTGTGTATAATTGCAAGGGCATGCACTCGATGAACTACACACAATGCTTTCGGATGCCCTCATTTTCTTACAGGTTGATACATTAGTTGACATTAGTGACAATTTTGTTATAAAAAACAATGAAATCATGGAATTTTGGCACCTACATCTGCACCAAACTGTGGCTCCACCTCATGATTACAATCCAACCGAGACCAGACCCAACCAGGAAAAAATGAAAGGTCTTATTATTTATTCTTACATTGTTTGCAAAATACTGGAGGGAGAAACAAAACTAAGCACATCTGCAGTTCCTGGATATCTTCTGTAATGTGAAACTGTGTATTCTGATCAACTTCCACGGTTGAGGGCATTTACCAACCCCCACCCCCCCCCCCACACACAAACATCTTACCTATAATTGTCATCATGTGCAACAACCTGTACAGGTCCCCATTTGACCTCTGACCCTAGTAATTGACCTTTCCTCATCACAATATCAGCTCTACTCCAATCCTGTATACCATGGCGCGCTTCAAAAAATGCAAAAAATGTGTCTTTGTGGTATAAAAGTCCTGGTAATCTGGTAAAAATAGTGGAAAATAAACCATAAATATATTAAAAAGGATGGTTAATTTGAAGAAAAGGACCACAAAAAAAGGAAATCCTGCAAAAGCAGGAAAATTCTCATGGCTGAATACACATAATCAACTGGAATTAAAAAAAAAGCGCAGTGATTTATAGTGCGCTACGCACAGGCACAATGCCTAGACGTTGATCCACAAGCCTCAGCACACTTTACAGGTTGTCGCTGACCACTACAGCCCACATCATACCACAATCCATTTTAATTCAGGGACTTTGCTGCTACAAAAGCGCACACCCTAGACATTCCACAAATAACCTTCGCAATCAGGATCAGCTCAGGCGAGTTTCGTACGGGTTACATTGAGACAATTAGCATTAAGTTCCTTGTCCAAGGGAATTTCAAGCTAACTCAATTTTCCACAAGAGCATATTAGGCACCGCCAGGGTTCGAACCCGCAACCTCTCACACCATAGTCGAATGCCTTATCGAATGAGCTAACTTGACTAGACTGCGTTAATATTAATCCAATTAGGCAAGTTGTATTCATACAATTTGTGTGTACCATATTGTATTGCTATTATATTTGACCTATTATAATTAAGCAAGCAGGCCAGACATCTTAGCTAAGTTACTCATTTCATGTAAACAAAAATAGCACAATCTGACCCCCCCCCCCCACTTTGGAGGTAACATGTATGTATGTATGGTCGTTAGACCCCCTTTTTCAGCATCACTGTCACCCAAGACCCCATATTTTGTTATGAGCACATGCTCTGTCACCCAAAGACCCAGTATTTAGTATTTGTATTTGTTTTATTGAAACTAAGAAACGAACCCTCTATTCAAATAAGGTCACTTCAAACACTAAAACATGTCAAGTTATCTATCACTGATTTTGTTACTTCTTTAGAAATAACATAACAATGAAAATGAGTGTAAAGTGGACCTCTAATTAATGCCCCTTTAATTGTGTTAATTAGAGAGAGAGAACATGGTATGTACGGAAGGGGTGTAAGGATTTTAGCAATAATTTTACATGTACTTATGGAACAAAATAAAAGTTTGATGATGTAGGCAGCTGATCCCTCCGGGGCACTTAACTTTAGAAGTGACGGTATGTGCCTGTCAACAGGCCCCCTCTTTTGAAGTCGACTACACCCGATGACCCCCTTTTTTAAAACTCATATCCGGGGACCCCCCTTTTTTGGAGGTGCGGCTACCCAATTACCCCTTTTTTTGGGGTCGCGTCTACCCAATGACCCCCCTTTTTCTAGAATTGCATCATCAAAATGCCACAAAATAATGCGGAAACTTTCAAATTCTTTTATTTTAGCAAATTTGTATTGGAAAATTGGGAACAATAAATAGAATTTTGTTCAATTTTTTCAAAATTTTCTACCCAATGATCCCTTTTTTGAAATGTTATACGTAATGACCCCCTTTTTTCAAAATTTTATACCCAATGACCCCCTTTTTCATTTTGTTTGTACCCAATGACCCCTCTTTTTTAAACAAGGTTGGCACATACCCGTCACTTCTAATGTTGAGTGCCCACCAAGGGCTGATCCCTCCTTCCCTGAAACATTAGTGTGAAATGATGAAAATAACAACCTGAAAGATCAACTTAGACCACTATGTTAACTATTTTATACAAATGTATTACACTTTCTGACCAGGGTTGTTGATTTTTTTTATTAAAAAAAATATCAGATTTTTTTTTTATTCCAAGAACTGAGTATACCCCATGATAAAGTCAAAAGAGTACCAGTGGAATGCTAGTCATATGCACAATCCTACCAAGTATTTACAAAAAACATGTTTTTACACGTGAAAATTTCAAATAAAAAGTTTGAAACAATCATGGGGAAAAACCTGTTGAATTCTGCACCTTGAAGATGAATTTCAGCAATATATAAAGTGACACCATAAAGGTATTTTAATTGTATCCAAAAGTTGTAGAAACATTAGGAATGAAGTAAAACAATCAATTTAAGAGAGAAAATAACTTACATTGATCAAAAATGATAAAACAATTGAAAAAGTTGATTTAAATCAGTGATTAAAAAACAAATCAAGTGATTTAAATCGCAAAACAACCCTGTTTCTGACACCCCTAATGACAGGACATTTATAGGATGTCATCATTACGTTTTATTACCTGGAGAGATTTGATCATGTCTCACCTCCTTTTTCAACCAAATCAACGGTAATAACTCTTGTAGTGAGGGATCAACATTTAACCACAAATTGCATCAGGCAAAACTCACTTCCTGGGAACTAAATACCACACAAGGTCATTTTTAAAGGCCCATTCAGTGATTTGCTCGTCCGGACGATCATAAAAATTATAAAAATTCAGATTTTGGTACATTTGTAATTGTCATAGTTGTGCTAACATAGCCTGCGAGTGGTTCAGCCGAAAGCCGTGTATTTAAGACAAAATAAGACATTTTACACGATTCTGTAATTTAGATACTGACAGTATCTAAATTAGCTACATGTATTTGAATGGGGCTTCAACTTCGTCAGTACTGCTGTTTTCTTTGTTTTTTGCCAAATGTGTCATTTCAAAAATACCAAATGACAATTTGAATGACTTATCCTTCACTTTTAAGCAATTTATAAACAATTTTAATTTTTTTACACTTGAGCTAGGATCTCTGAATGGGTCTTTAAGTAACTCATTGACCCATTTGCGTTATAAACTGCCTCTAGCTATAATGACATCCTTGTGATTTGGTCAACTCATTGACAGATACGAACCTCAGGAGGGCATTCCAATTTTCTCCAGGTAGTGAAACGTAATGTCAAACTTTTGATTTGTTCCCTTACTGGGTGAGTTGATGATGATATTAACTGAAATTTTTTAATTGCCTTCTTTGTCCTATTTGGATCCGTATTATTATTGTGTACGCACAGATAAAAATACATGCAACCGATGCTAGGATTACCTACCTAAATATAACATAGCCATCCATGAACATGTGGAAGACAACTGTAAAATAAAACACAAAAAATGAAATTGAATGTGTCACTTGTAATTGATATAAACGGAATCAGCCAAATTTGCCATGTTTGTTAGAGCAATAAATTATAACCCTTAAATTACTACCGCACAGTGACAACGCCTGGTAAATAATTATATTGTACAGGCAGGGAAGCTATATCAATTCACATGTATCTGCTATGCATGCTGCTATAAAATATACAAAATAGATTTGACATTTCTTTTCATTTAAACTTTTGATCCAAACACAAAGAAACAATTCCTACCTCGGAATTTTCAGATGGTAGGCCTACTCCATCTTTTATCAGCGAGTGAGTGACTGTATCAGGTTGCGATTTTCTTGACCTTTGACCTGATAAGACTCGTAGACTCCTGAAAGTTTGAACCGGCCGCTGTCTTTATTGAGAGATGGTTGGTTGGCTTTGCAGTTCACATCAAAGCCAACCAACCATCTCTCAACAAAAACAGGGGCCGGTTCAAACTTTCAGGAGTCTAGTCAATCTACGCGTCTGTTATCAGGTCAAAGGTCAAGAAAATCGCGACCCTTTCACACTCACTCACTCACTCGCTCACTCATACTGACCTTCTGGGCTCCATTTGCGATACACCAGCTTGACACCAACATACACGCTACAAGCAAAAAACACCACAGCTATTATTTTGGAGGCTATTCCAGGGATGCTTGCAATCAGGCATGTCATACACAGAAGGATAACTGTCACTATGAGGTATATATGACGACCCACTAACTCCTTCACTTTAGCCATCCTGTAACAGGCAAATAGAATATATTATTAGTCGCGTCGCAGAAGCGTGGATCATCATATTGGGGGGCACCGACTTTGATTGGGGGGGCACGGGTCTGGTAATTTTCTTATGGGATTTTGTATTATCAAATCTATTGGGGGCATGTGTCCCCATGCTCCTATAATGTTATGACACTGATATATATTGCAATGAAAAGACAAGGAACAAAGAAAGAAAAAGTGTGTAAAATAAGGCAAAAAAACCCTCAAAATTGGGAATAAAGCTAAAAATAGGAAATACATAGACATTTTTTTAACCAAAAAAAAAAGGGTAATTCTAAGGAAAATTCTCATGCCTGAATTGTATTGAAATCATGTTTTCTGGCAAAAAGGAACATAAAAAGTATATGAACATGTTTTTCACTATATAAGTACTTTTATGACTTTATTGAGTTGATTTTAGTTGGGAACCCAAAATGACTTGACTTAATTTGAATTGGGAACCCAAAATGACTTTGACTTAATTTGAGTTGGGAACCCAAAATTACCTGACTTGATTTGAGTTGGGAACCCAACATGACCTGACTAGGTTTCAGATGGGAACCCAACATGACTTGACTTGATTTGAGTTGGGAACCCAACATGACTTGACTTGAGTTGGGAACCCAAAATAACTTGACTTGATTTGAGTTGGGAACCCAACATGACTTGACTTGAGTTGGGAACCCAACATGACTTGATTTGAGTTGGGAACCCAACATGACTTGACTTGATTTGAGTTGGGAACCCAACATGACCTGACTAGGTTTGAGATGGGAACCCAACATGACTTGACTTGAGTTGGGAACCCAACATGACTTGACTTGAGTTGGGAACCCAAAATAACTTGACTTGATTTGAGTTGGGAACCCAACATGACTTGACTTGAGTTGGGAACCCAACATGACTTGATTTGAGTTGGGAACCCAACATGACTTGACTTGATTTGAGTTGAGAACCCAACATGACTTGACTTGGGAACCCAAAATAACTTGACTTGATTTGAGAACCCAACATGACAAGACTTGAGTTGGGAACCCAACATGACTTGATTTGAGTTGGGAACCCAACATGACTTGACTTGATTTGAGTTGGGAACCCAATATGACTTGACTAGATTTGAGTTGGGAACCCAACATGACTTGACTTGAGTTGGGAACCCAACATGACTTGACTTGAGTTGGGAGCCCAACATGACTTGACTTGAGTTGGGAACCCAACATGACTTGACTTGAGTTGGGAACCCAACATGACTTGACTTGAGTTGGGAACCCAACATGACTTGATTTGAGTTGGGAACCCAACATGACTTGACTTGATTTGAGTTGGGAACCCAACATGACTTGACTTGATTTGAGTTAAGAACCCAATATGACGACTAGATTTGAGTTGGGAACCCAACATGACTTGATTTGAGTTGGGGGGGAGACTTATTCACCTTCCTTCCTGTAAATACGGTTTTGGGTTTTTCTCTGTATATACGAAAGGCAAAATGAAAGCAGAAATTGCACTAAATCATATCATCTGCCATGACAAGCACAACCTTCTAGGGAATTATGCGTAATCATCCATTCCTTTTAACTTGAAGTGGTCTAATTTGGTGCAGTTCATGGCCTATACCAAAGTGGGATTCTGGTTGACTAAAAATCACATCATCCCTGCCCATCTGTATTATCCCACAGCCTCGCTAACTACACAGACAACGCGGATACATTGTTGATAATCGGTGACGAACAACGGTGAAACATGATATTGAATCCATAAATATAACACACAAACAGCATGTGTGATTGGTCGAGAGCCGGGCAACAGGCATTTACAATTTTAAATGCCAGGTGGCGTGGGTATGTGATCGCGGGATAAAGAAAATGAAGGAAAATTATGTTTTTTTAATAATGTTATTTTTTTGATGAAATAGAATTCACAAAATGTTCTGGTATGCATGAATTAGGCCTAAACAAAAATTGTTTGATTGGCGTAACCCGGCCCCCTAAAAATAGGCCCGACCCTAGACTTTTTTTCTTATTTTTTTTGCAAAAATGGATAAAAACAATATCAAAAGATTAAAACTTAAGTTGCCGACCCACCTACCCCTAATTATTTTTCATGTTATGCCAATCAAACAATTTTTTTTAGGCCTTCGGGGTTCATTCATGACTAAACGATTGTTTAGTCATGAAAATATATGAAAATGTTTTTCCATCACTAATTGTGAGAAAATGATTACTTGCTCAGTATGTCGTGTTCGGACACGCACGGACATCGCGTACATCACTTGCACAAACGTCCGTCAGTTCTGGTGAGGCTTGTTTACGACTGGAAAGCCGGGCATATGATATGGCATTTAAACATTGTTTATGCCCGCCTATCCAATTTTAGAAACAAATTAAGGAAGCAAATAGGAAAAATAACAAATATATTTGAAAATCTCCAAAAATCGGTGAGGGTGGGGATATAGGTATGAAAGTCAAACCTCAGTTAACACATTTGCTTGTCAGCCAAATCGGCCCAAATCGGGGCCCAAACACAATACATATTTTAGAGTATAGAAAATTAAAAGAACAGATTTGTAAAGGAAACCTACATAAATATGTTGTCTATACTTCACTGGAACCAAATAATATGATTTATTTTTGTGATGAGATTATAGCACATGGAATTTTAGATAGAATTTTGATACTCATTTCCACATAGAAAAGCTGCTCTCTATCATGAGACTATGCTGTTTTGTTTTTTAATTGATGCATTAAAAGCTTAAAAGTTGGCTGAATATTTTTGATGAAAGTCAACCTTTGACAAGATGTAACTTTGCAACAGAAAGTGCTATAAAAACGGTTTTCAGTTTAGGCTTGCTTTACTCAAGGGCTTTAATTTGGTATATAAAATAATGTGGTTTGATGGCAAATTTGAATTCACCTTTCATACCTAGATGATACATGTTTAATAAATAAATCCAAGTAAGGTAAATCATCCACAGTAAAGTGCTCAACCAAGAAGGGAGCTGGAATACATTTAAAATAGACTCGGTGATTTATTAAAGCATTATTTACAATATTGTTTCATGCAGGCTAGCTGAAGCGACCTACACTCATCAGAATATTCTGGCGAGTGTATTGTAAATAATGCTTTAATAAATCACCAAGTCTATTTTAAATGTACATGTTTAATATTTATTTTACTTGGCCTTATTATGCATTTTAACATTAACCATCATGTGTACGCACATGGCATCAAGAGTGTGCATAGGACATACAGTCTGTCCACATGGAAGTACAAAACATATCAGTGGCATCGGGGGTCGATGCTTAAAAAAAAAGCGACGCGTAAAGAGCGTGGTGCGCTTGGCAAGTACAAAACGTGCATCAGTTGACGCGCCAGAGAGCATGCCGTACAGAGTCTTAGCCAGAAATCAGAAACCACCCGTCCAAGCAGATACCAAAATTTGACTCTGAAATATAAAACAATGTGTCTATACCCGTGGAAGGGTCACTGGGGTCAAATATGTCTTGATTTGGCCTTTACATGTCATTCTGAATTTAGTCTCAAGTTCATATAACCTTAAAATCATCTGTTTTGTAAAATCCATTAAATCCACCCATCTAAAATTAGATTAGCCCGTCTTAAAGACGGGTGGACACATGGCTGGCTAAGACCTTGATGCCATACACACGCTACGCGCATTGCACTGAAATAATTATTCTCATACCTCCAGTTTCTGAGGTCTATAAATTTACAGACTGTGTTACTGTAAGAAGTTGTGGAAAATAATTCGCTTAATTTGTAAATGGAAATCTGCAAAGTATTAAAGGCTGTTGCTGCATGAATACTACTACTAGCATGACTAGTCTAGTAGTTTCCTTGTTCATGTTTGCAGCCGAGTGAGATGAGATTGTTATTTTTCATGTATTTAGGTAGGCTAGCACACATCACACACTATAGGTGGCGCTATTCGTCCATAGGGAAGTGGAATGTGCATGTACGGTCCAAAAATGGCTTTACTGTGGGGCTCAATGGAGAAAATCACTAAAAATTAATTTTGACAACCAAAACCTAGGTGATGTTGACTTATGTTGGTACTAGACTTCTCCGTAGTCCACTTGCCCATTTTGCATACTCTGGCTATTACATTTAAGCATAAAACTCTGATTTATATTGATTTGTGTGCAACTGATAGATTTTCACATCTGTATCTGATCTTTTCAGTCACCGCACTCCCTCTGTTTGTTAGCTTCCCAAGTGGACTACTGACTTTGCCTTGCGGTTAAGATTTTTAACACGGGACTCTAAGGAGAGTTAGGCCAATTTCTGGCCTAACTAAAATTGGTCATGATGTAATGCATCTTTAAATGGATCTGCCTTGTGATTGGTCGCCCATATCTCGCTATGGTTTTTCTTCCGGGGCCGCGCCATTACCATTAACTACACCGTACACAACTATCTGTGGTATTTGCGGCGCTTTTGTGTTGATGCGAAAGTTAATCTCTCATCAAACATCTGGCGCGTCTTGTACTATACCATGCTTAGTACTTGTGGTTAATGGACTGATAAACAAGTATGCTTGACAGTGTGTTTTTAGAGAGCAAAGTCCCGGGGTAAAGTTCTGCTTAAAATTCAAAGTCGATAGTCGGATTTTCTCATCAATAAACTGGTAGATTCCAAAATCAGAATTGTTCAGTATTAAAGTGAGCCATTATAATTATGCAAGATAGTGTTGCATTCAATTACTTTTATTGTCACTAATCATCTGATATTTTTAACTCTTTATGACCATTTTACTATTGAATACTTATTTTAATAAACATCAGTATAATTTTGAGTTCAACAAAATGGGTTCATCATGACTAATAATAACATATTTTAAATAAAATTCGACTATATGGCATAGTCTAATGTTGGTACTGGCATGATACTGGATTCATAAACTATCACATAGTGCAATCCATGTTCCACCAAGTCGACTCGATTTAGTTCAAAAGCAATTTGTGTGTAAATCAAGACCATCCAAAACAGCTTTCTTACAGTAGAGAATAGGAGGTCATCTGGGGTCACATACAGTAGTGTGCATTGTACATATATGTGCCTGCTGTCACAATTTCACACACAAAATTTTGGGCAATTTGATGACACTATTTTTGTCTGTAACTTCAAAAGTATATGCACTAGAAACATGATTGACCCCTTATTGTTTAGGTAATTTATTTCTCTTTCAAATGAAAGAACTTTTAGCTAAAAATATTGAACTTCAAAATTTTATGAACATCCCTAAATTTAGGTTAATTCATTTCAAGATATGACAGCTTACTGTTGCTTCTTCATTGAAATGACAATGTGCTGCCATGTCTAATGATGAATTAACCAATCAAGGGATCACAGACTTTCAGGCTTCTTCTTGGCCTTTCCTGTGATTCCTTCACTCTCACTTGTATTATGATTCTGTATGTATCCTATAAATTCCTTAGTGCCGTACTATTACGCTGACTTTTGTATTGGCGTGGAGGGCGATTTCGACCTCCTGGTTTGTTTACAAACAGAGAGGTAGACAAAAGACCGTTCCGCTTGTCCAAACACTCAACTCAAGTATCAGAAGGATGGTCCACAATAGCGTGATTCACCAGGGGCGTAGCCAGCCCTCTATGCCAGGGTGGGCAAGGCTCCAGAAATTTCCCCCAAGTTGGGAATTAAATAGGCGTGGGGTCCACTGGCGTGGGGTCCAGGGGCCGCTTTAGGGCCCCTGGTGGGAGTTCAGGGGCGGAGCCCCTGAAGCTCATGGGTTTTGGGCATTTTAATACCATGAGGTGAAGCCTCCTTGCATACATACATTTGTAACATTTTTGGTGAACATTTTACCATACAAAATACATTTCCCTTCTCAATCCGTATCTTCTGTAGACTGTTAACTTTTCTTTAATTCCTCAATGCATAGGAATGCTATCTAATTGCAGAGAGTCTTGTCTTCATGTCTTTCCTTTCACTTTCTTCCCCTTTCTCACATTCCTTCCCATCTATTACATTACTTAAATTATTTCCCTTTCTCCCCTTTGTGCTTTCCTTCTTCTTTACATTCTTTCTTCAATTTCTTCCCTTTCTCTCATTCCTTCCCCTTCCTTTAAATTACTTCCCCTAAATTACTTCCCCTTCTCTTCCGTAAGTTTCCCTTCCTTCTTCATTATATTCCAGTTTCTTCCCCTTTCTCTCATTCCTTCCCCCTTACATTAAATTACTTCCTTAAGTTTCCATTCCTTCTCTTTCCGTCTTCTTCATAATCAGTTTCTTCCCCTTTTTCTCATTTCTTCCCCCCTTCCATTTCACTCACTTAAATCACTTCCCCTCAATTAAGTTCCCGTCCCCTTCGTTAAATTCCCTGTCCTTCTTCATATTCTTCCCCTTTCTTTCACTCCTTCCCCCTGTGCATTTCCCCCAATAAACATGCAAGTTGGTTTTTTCCCTCTTTCGTTCCTCTTTCCCAATTCCTTCCCCCCATCCCTCTTGGACTTCCCTTTTGTTTGTTTCATTTCCCTCTTTTTATATTTATTCACGTTTCCTCTTTGTTGCTTTTCCTTCCCTCTTGACCCATTCTTTCCCCATTCCCTCTTCCTTTTCTCTTCTTTCCTTTCCCTTTTTCTTTTTTCCTTCTTTTCTTTCCCTTTCCTTTCTCTTTTTCCCTTCTCCTCTAAAATTTCCCCCAGATTTTTCCAGGGTGGGCGAGTCCCCCTAGCTACGGCTACGCCACTGTGATTCACGTAACATGAATTAGGGATTAAAAAGCTGTCACGTAGAACCATGTGCCATCAAGATTTCATATGGAAACAGTTCAGACCCAGAACATGATCATGTCAGAAATTAATATTTTGTTCTGGGTCTGATTATTCGGACTATAAATTCCTATGTTTTTTGCTATTTGATGAGTGAAAAAAATAAATGAATGAATGAGAAGTTAGATTTTAGATTTATTATGTGTGTGTCCCATCTATTCTTGTATTTCTACTCCAAGATATGAGTGAGAAGTTGTATATAAATAAATATAAACTATATTGATAGGCTTACGTTAACTAAAATCGGTGAAGTTTGCTCATTCTTTTCTTGACGAAATCGGAAAACTCCGCACTGTTTCTCTGTTTTTATTTAAAGCGCATGCGTACAAATAGCATGTCATCGATAATCTACGGAAGCCAAATGTGGTCACCACTCCACTTTTATAATTAGATTGAACGAGAGACGGATGCATATTAGTGCCATGCGCGTGACGTGTTACCTGAGACGAATATAACTAAAGTTTACTTCTTGGGAGGATTTCGAGACCCTACCATCCTCTTTTTATGACATGTTTTAGTAGATATCCACGAAAAAAGCGTATTCCCAAAATTTCAGTTGAATTTTATTATTCTTTATTCAAAATGTTGAAATAATATTAGTAATAGGCCCTAACTGCCGGGAAGGGTTGTTGTCCATTTTAAGTTGAAATAACGAGGTAAAGTGAAAGAAACCCCACTGGATATTTTGACCATTTAACATGCAGTTCTATGGGAGGACATATTATCATAATTTTTAAATTATCATAATTTTTAAATTATCATAATTTTTAAATTATGATAATATGTCGAACTTTGCTCTGTTGACCTACAAAGACAACAAATTTGGCCGATTCCATTTAGGTATCGTACAAGTTGGGACATGTGTAAACATTACAAATATGCAAAAAAGTCAGGTTTGAAAAAAAAAATTAACCAATTTCATATTATAAGATCGTACATTATGGCTTTAATTCCGATCAGGCCCGTAGGGTAAGATGGGGTAAGTGTGACACTTAAGGATATTATTGGATATAAAACTCATGAAGTGAATAAAAACAGCTAAAAAGATTGGACTTATGTTTTTCTAATTCTAGTTGATGCTGCTTGGATATTTTTGTAATTTTCTCGTATCGTGCCTATATATGATTATTATTATGTTGTTGAATTTGTATGTAAAATTGTTGCAATTCGGTTTTAATACTGTGATGACAATTTCTTAATAAACCTTTTATGAATGAATGAATTCAAGTATAATCCTAGGATTACATGTATGATGTATGTCTGGTGCGATATTCCAATTCAGTACAGAATGGCGGGGCCAAATTATGTAATGACTCAACTGTCCCACTTACCCCACCCCCCCCCAAAGTGTTGGGGTAAGTGGGACACATAAGGGTATAGGGGTAAATTTGACACATATATTTATGATTAAAAGAACATAATTATTTTACAGCAATACATATTTATATTGGAGCATTAGGACATTATTAACATAATTATACCAAAAAAAAAAAATACTACTACTAGCCCTACTATCATTATGTTTATTAATTGCATCTGAATAAATGAAATAGATTTTTTTCTTGGTTTTTGGAGACAAAACCTCACGATTTTCAGCCACACAATCAAGTCATTCAATAGGCTTTTCAGTGTTAATTGAATTTTTGAGCTTGTTGGCGGCATTATATGCAATTTAACTTAGTCCCACGTACCCCAAGTGGATGGGGTAAGTGGGACACCATAATTAATAAATAGGCCCTAATTGGCTAAATTGCATGCTTTCATCATGATTTGCTGCATATGCTATCATGCTTGTAAAATGCTAAATGAAATATATTATCTCTCAATTTTTCTCAAATTGCATAATACTGCCGCCAACAAGCTCAATAATTTAATTATGAACACGCCTATAATTTGAATGACTTAATTATTGATTTTGTGGCTGAAAATTGCAAATTCGTGGGTTTTCTGAGGTTTTGTCACTAAAAACCAAGAAAAAAAAATCTGCCTCGTGTATTCTGATGAAATTAATAAACTTGTAAAGTGTACTTTCAGAGTAAAACTATCAAAGAAAAATAAAAAACAAAGGAAATAAGTATAAATTTTGCAATACAGTACTCAGTAGCCCAAGAGAGAAAATGGAAAACTGGGTTAATTATTACTTTTTCAAAGAAATTGCGCGCTCCACGAGAAAAATTTGCTTTTTTTATTAGTAATTTGGTCTTAAAGGTGGGTAACCTGATTGACAATCTCATCCCCCACTTTACCTCATTAAAATGCTGATTTTGGTATCAGATGAAAGCTCTTATTTTTCTCATAAACATATAAGTTGAAATTTGGCGTTCCAAATCGGTAAATTTCCGAAGAAATCATCAAAAAACTGCCGAATTAGTCTCAAATATGGTATACCATATTTGAGACTAATTAGACAGTTTTTTAATGATATCTTCGGAAGTACACTGAGTTGGAACTTCTAATTTCAATATGTTTATGAGAAAAATAGGGCCGTTCACTTGAAATCAATATATTACATGATCTTGATGATTATCATTAATAAAAACACTGTAGACTACCAATATCACGCTGTATAAATGTAATTCCATTAGGAATTAGTCACATTTACAAAAAACATTTACGTGTTCTTTTTGTATGAGTGCTTGAAAGGGATGACATTTTATGTTATACGTAAAAGTTTTAAAGAATTTGATTTTCCAAATATATCAGGTCACCTTCCTTTAAAAGAAATGAACTTTGGCCATAATTCTTACTAATTTACTGGCTAAAAAGCTGCTTCAGACAATTTTAGCCCAAAATGAAGGTACTTCTTATCGAATGGCCAGTGCACAATTTTACAATGTGTTACTATATTTCGGTCCAAAACGTGGTGTTTTGGGGAACATACATTAGGCAATTTTAGGTGCCCTGGGCCCGGACCCATCTGATCTTATGGTAAATTCGGCCCTAAGTTTGAAATAGCACAATGTAAATGACTAAATCGGCCTATTTCGTGTCGATACTGACAATTTTCGGTTGGGGCATGCAATGCAAGAAACATGGAAATTGCCCCCCCCCCCCCCCTACAGCCACGCCAGTGATAATGTCCAAATGCTCCAATACAAATATGCATTGTTGTAACATTATTTTCTTTTCAATGTAATAATATCATAAATGCATGTGTCAAATTTACCGGTACCCCCGCCCTACCCCAGAATGTGTCCCACTTACCCCAAAGTGACGGTACTGAAGTGGGACAGTTGAGTCATTGGATAATAATTGGCCCGCCCTTCTGTACTGAATTGGAGTATCGCCCCAAACTAACACCAGACATTGTCCTAGGATTATACTTGAATTATAAGTCCGATCTTTTTTCACTTGAACATGCATGAGTTTTATATCTAATAATATCCTTAAGTGTCCCACTTACCCCATCTTACCCTCTTAATGTTGAAATTCAAGGATGACATTGAACATAGGCTAAGAAGGACGCCGAGGTAAAGTAGGCCTAAGCAGTAAGGTAAGCAAATCGTTACAGTTTTTTTGTTGTTGAAATGTTATTATCGCAAAATATAGAAAGTGGAGAAAAGCGGAATTTGACACTTGTAAAACAGAAAATTTTGGGCTTTATATAATACAGACCAGGCGGTCATCCGTATTTGGTGGTTCTCGGCTGTCGGCGCGATTAGTGAAAGACACGTACCGAGGGTGGGTGGTTCGATTCTGCCCCCTCCAATCGATGGAAGTCAAAATTTTCGCGCACATTTCAGCTCAAAATCAATGAAAGAACATTAAACCGATATTCAACTTCTTGTTCCCCCGGGGGGGCACTCAACTTTAGAAGTGAAGGGTATGTGCCTCCGGGATGTGCCTACCGGCGTCGCGAAGTAGGGGCCTATCGGGTATACAAAGCGTTATTTTAAAAGAGGGGGTCATTGGGTACAAACAAAAAAAAAAAGGGGATCATTGGGTATAATATTCTGAAAAAAGGGGTCATTGAGTACCGTATAAGATTAAAAATAAAGGGTAATCGGGTAGAACATTTTGAACACATAGAGCAAAATTTTGAGTTTCGGCATCATTTTGAAAAAATTGAGCAAAATTTGAAAGTTTCGGCATATTTTGTTGCATTTCGATGATGCTATTCTAGAAAATCTAGAAAAAAAGGGGGTAATTGGGTAGCCGCAACCAAAAAAAGGGGTCATTGGGTAGCCGTAACCAAAAAAAAGGGGGTCATTTGGTATATGACTTTAAAAAAGGGGGCCATCGGGTATAGTCGACTTCAAAAGAGGGGGCCTCTTGACAGGCACATATACCGTTACTTCCAAAGTTGAGTGCCCCGGGCTTATAGTCATAGTGGTAGGCCTTATTTGAACAAAATTTCGCGCGCTCCGCACGCAATTATTTCAAGAATCGCCATTATGTACCCTTAGCCTGGGCGCCACAACTCTAGCTACGCCACAAAGATATTCTCGGGTGGGGGGTATTTTTCAATTTGAACAGCAACTTTCATTTATCACTGATTTTGTTACTTAATTTGAAAAAAAAAGAAAAGAAATTTGAAGCCACTTAGAACCAGAAATTCAATGTTCAAGGTTTCCGTGGCGCTGTTTCGGCTCTTACACAAACTTGAAGGTTCCATTAAAAAAAGGTCATGCATGCTCTCACCCAATGACCCTACATTTTGCTCTCACCGAATGCCCTTACTGTGAAAGTGCCAGCCCTACATACACCTATAGGTCTATCCAATTCATATTGAAGTAGGGGAGACCGGGGCAAAGTGGACCACGGGGCAAAACGAAACACCCCATTAACTTCTTATTATGCTGCCCTGAATCTCCAAGCTCATGTATTTAGAACACGGCATGGATCCAGCATTGTTTGTGATAAGTCGAGTAGGTCAGATATGTGTGATTTTTACAGAAAATGTCTGTTTTTCATATATTTAACCCGATAATTTATAGAAATATTATTATCTGCAAAAGCACTGTGATTTTGCTGAATTACTTCCATAGGTTGAGACAAGTGTAAACATTGCAAATAGAGTAAAAATCAGGTTTGAAAAAAAAATTACCAATTTATTTCATATTATATCGTAAGATCATACATTAAAGGAGTATTTCGTGATCCTAGCATCCTCTTTTTATGGCATTTTTCAGTTGATATCCATGAAAAAAACTTATTCCCAAAATCTTAAAAAAGTTATGCATGATTATGTGTATTACCATGATCCATAGACAATGTGTTTTAATTTCGTTCTGGTGCACCAGAACGAAATTAAAATTCACGATATCTTTGCCAAACGATTCAATCTGCAAGAAATATTTTGTACATAAACATTATGTAGCCAGAGGTTTCCATTGATATAAAAATCTCAACTTTTTTTGAGAAAAGTGGGGGGATGATGCTGTGGATCACGAAATGCCCTTTTAATTATGATTCATAAACATCCCACTGGAGTTTCATGTTCTCTCATTGTGCTGGGGTGTGGGTTTGTTCATGTTTTTTACGGGCACTACTATGTGTGAAGCTTTTATTACAAGTTTGACATTTGTAAGGCTTCTCTTTGGTATGGGTCATTAAATGTTCCTTCAACGTACCTGCTCTCGTGAAGCCTTTATTACAGATTTGACAACTGTAAGGCTTCTCTTTGGTGTGGATCATTAAATGTTGCTTCAAATCACTCGAATGTGTGAAGCTTTTATTACAAATTTGACATTTGTAAGGCTTCTCTTTAGTGTGGATCCTTAAATGTTGCTTCAAACCACTCGATTGGTAGAAACCTTTATCACACAATTGACATTTGTAAAGCTTCACTTTGGTGTGAATATTTAAATGTCCATTCAAAGTACCTGCTAGTGTGAAACCCTTATTACAAATTTGACATTTGTAAGGCTTCTCTTTGGTGTGTATCTTTATATGTTCCTTCAAATCACTTGCATGTGTGAAGCCTTTAATACAAATTTGACATGTGTTGGGCTTCTTTTTGGTGTGGGTCATTAAATGTTCCTTCAACCTAAATGTTCGTGTGAAGCCTTTATTACAGATTTTACATTTGTAAGGCTTTTCTTTGGAGTGGATAATTAAATGTTGCTTCAAATGACATGCAATTCTAAATCCTTTATTACAAATTCGGCATTTGTAAGGCTTCTCTTTGGTGTGCGTACTTAAATGGTACTTCAAACCACTTGAATGATAGAAACCTTTAGTACACAATTGACATTTGTAAGGCTTCACTTTGTTGTGGATCATTAAATGTGACTTCAAAGTACTTGCTTGTGTGAAGCCTTTATTACAAATTTGGCATTTGTAAGGCTTCTCCTTGGTGTGGACCCTTAAATGTTGCTTCAAATGACTTGGTTGTGTGAAGCCTTTTGTACAGAATTTGCATTTGTATGGATTCTCTTTGTTGTGGGTCATTAAATGTTTCTTCAAATTACTTGCTTGTGTAAAGTTTTTATTACATATTTGGCATTTGTAAGGCTTCTCTTTGGTGTGGATTCTTAAATGTTGCTTCAAATTACCTGCATAGGCAAAGCCTTTATTACAGATTTGACATTTGTCGGGTTTCTCTTTGGTGTGGATCCTTAAATGTTGCTTCAAACTACTTGCGTATGCAAAGCCTTTTTTACAGGATTGACATTTGTAAGGCTTTTCTATGGCATGGACATTTAAATGTTGCTTCAGATTTGCTTTTGTGAAGCCTTTATTACAGATTTGGCATTTGTAAGGAAAATCTTTGGTGTGGATCCTTGAATGTTTCTTCAAATTACTTTTTTCTGAGAATCCTTTGTTACAGATTTGACATTTGTAAGGCTTCGCTTTGGAGTGTGTCCTTAAATGTAGCTTCAATTGACTTGGATATCCGAAGCTTTTATTACAAAGTTGGCATTTGCAAGGTTTCTCTTTGGTGTGGATCCTTAAATGTTGCTTCAAATCTATTGTATGTGTGAAGCCTTTATTACAATATTGACATAGGTAAGGCTTCTCTTTGGTGCCGGCGGTTTCAACATCCTGCATGTGTCCTTTCAATGTGTCCTTGTGTGTGTTGCCGTTGTTACTGTTTTGAAATTGGTAAGGGTTCTCTACAATACGAATAATATGTTGACGTGAATTCTTGCCACACCAATATGGTCTAATTTTCATCTGGTGGTGATGTAGATGGATCAGATATTGACAGGTCTTATGAAAATAGATTCCACAATATTGACAAAGGTGAGGCCTCAGGTACATGCAGTAGAGCTTACCGTTAATTGAGCTTTTGCAAGCCATATTCTGAAAAAACAAAACAAACATACACACGTGAAGTTGAGTTTGCAAGAAACTTCTTTGCTCATACTATGTGAGCCTGGGGTTGGACGGTACCACTTGACGGGGGAGCTGCACTTTTAACATAAGTAGTTGACATCATGGGCTACACAAAAATGTCTGATTGCAATTCAAATGGAGTAGCTTTTGGCGGGAAAAGGTCATCAAACTTTACCCAGGGTCAAATTTCAAATTGTGTTAAAACATTCCAATGTATTCCTCTAATCACAAGGATTCAGAAAATGTATAGTTTGACCTATCTAGAACGTACCGTTATAGCCGAAAAAGTCAGGTCACGTTTTTGGCTCTATGAAGGTCAAAAACATCAAAGTTTTGCCAAAAGTGGTGTCAAAATGTCCGTTTTGATCAATCAATTCAAATAAGGACCTAGGTAACACAGCAAAGTAGGTCAAAGTCATTAGACCTCAATGGTACTTGACCTATTTTGCTGTGTTACCTACCCAGCCATGGCTTTGCTGGCTTGTGTATCGATCAGCGTCAAAAGTTCCAAAGATAGCGTCATTGCTTAGAACAGTGAAATACAGGACCATTCATTAATGTCGGGGGGGTATGTGATTATCACTTTGACAAACAGGGGGATAATGTGATTTTATTTTTCCTAATAGTGGGGCAGGTGGGGAAGGGGGGTCATGTGAAATTTAATACACTACGCAAAAAAAGTTTCTTTATGGTTAGGAAATTTACCCACTTTTAAAATCTAGCGACCAATTTTGTACGGTTGCTAAATAATCGCATGCGGACGATTGTCCTGCGCATTTTGACACCTCAATCACTACCCTACGACACTCCTGAGAAAAGATATGAATGTTTAAGTAACACGAGGTCGAAAATGAAAATTGCAAAGAAGCCTATTCAATGGTTTTAGAGCTGATTCACTGATCCAAGACCGTTTCATTATTCCCGCCTTTTCAATTTTAATTTAAAGCATTTTAATTGATGCATGTTGGATAATCCTTTGCTTATTGTGCAGATGAATGATCAAAGACAAAGGTGAGTGGGTACTAAGACATTTACATTTTGAGAGATGGATTTGGAAAAGGGATTCAAAACAGGTCATGATTACAGCTGCATTCCTGGAAACAGAAGGAAGTGAGACACTTGAGTGGCCCTCCAGAGACCCTGATCTTAACCACTTGGTGAACCTTTGGGATCAGCACAAGAGACGAGTCAACAAGAAGATAAAGGCAGATACAACTCTGGTGGGATTGTGTCGCATCGTTATCAACGAGTGGAACGGGGTTGAGCAAGGTAACATTCGACGCCTCATTAGGAGCATGAGACGCCGCGTGCTGGAAGGGAAGCCAACGGTGGACACACAACGTATTGAAAGACTGGTAAAGAAAGAGATTAATCTCAAGTGAAGTTGGAACCGGCAGTATGATGCCTGAAATGTGCTCAGCAATTAAACAAAAAATGTTATCTGCATGTTTGTTGTTTTTGTGTTCTTTATGCTGAAAACTTGAATAGGCCTTTTTTTTTTTTTTTTTTTTCGACCTCGTGTTACTTAAACATTCATATCTTTTCTCAGGAGTGACGTAGAGTAGTGATTGAGGTGTTAAAATGCGCAGGACAATCGTCCGCATGCGATTATTTAGCAAACGTACAAAATTAGTCGCTAGATTTTAATAGTGGGTAAATTTCCTAACCATAAAGAAACTTTTTTTGCGTAGTGTAGTTATTGACTAAAGGGTTCCATCAGTATCCTGAAGGCCATGTGTAAACAGTGACAATATCAACCACACATAATTGTTGAATGACTTATTGATTCCTCATAGCAAAACACCTTCATTTGGGGCTAAAATAGTTTGAAATTGAAAGTGCATGCAAGAAATACCGTAAACGTTCGCCTAATGGCGCTACGGAGTTCATGGAAATGAGAGAGCGCCATCCCTGTAAATGCCGACTATTATCACTGATCATTAAGGGTACGTGTAGTTAAATGGTGAAACCTATCGACACATACAATTATGAACAAGATCGAACAAACTTGTTCATGATAATGCGGTAATCAATCACATGATACGTTGTGGCCCAGTGAGCAGAGCATTAGACTATAGTGCGAGGATAAAGAGAACTTGTGGAGAAGATTGATGGTTCGAATCCCATGCAGTAATTTCTGACAGATTATGTCTGTCAATGTTTTTTTTCTGATTTGAGGAAATTTTATTCTTTATTTTCTTGATTGTATCTTTAACATTGTTTGTATAATTTTATCTTGTATGTGTCTTTTTTCATGATTCTTTGTTTTTATCGTTTCATTTTAGAGTAACTCAATCTATTCAATCAAATGTTGTAATGAACCTATTTGATTATATAGGCATTTGTTATGTGTGTGAGACGAACTCGCGCGTGCGACAAGTCTTTCAATTCGCGGGAGTGTCCTTGCCTATGCATCAGTGGTCATAAGAGGTATATCATTTTATTCGAAAGGGGGGGGGGGGTCCCAAATATACACGGGGGTCATAAAGTCTTGGAAAGAATAATAGGAGGGGTCATAAAATGTTTTATGACCAAAATGTAGGGAGTCACACGATGACCACAGAAAGTGTGTTATTTTATTCAAAAAGACTGATTTCAATAAAATTTTGGGGTTTGGGATCACAAAATTTTTGTTGCCGAAAAATTATAGGGGGTGCGCAATTTTATTGACGCAGACTTTTTGTAAATTTGGGACCCCCCTTCCGAAAAAAATGATAGCCCTCTAAGAGGATTCAAAAGATAACCTCTGCCCCAATAATCCCTAGCTATATTTGTTTGAAACTGTTCCACGGAGGATGTATCATAATAGGCTCAGTCTTCAAATGATATAAATAAAATTTGAATGAGTGAACGAACAAAATCATACAACGACTAACTGAATAGAAGCTGTGCATATGACGTATCATCCCGTAAATATGGCGGACTACTCAAATGCATTCAACAAAAGCATGATTGCATCTACCGCGACAGTTCGTCTCACACACATAACAAAATGCACTACGATCAAACAGGTTGATGACAACATTTGATTGAATGGACTGCACTGCGCCATGATTATGGGGAAGAAACCGGTTCAAATCCTTTGTTTGGAGCCAATCGATAAACGCAAGGCCTCTATAGCCATGGAGCTATTATAAGATGGAGAGGAAATAGATTACGTAACGCATTGAAACCTTGTGCCGATTTGAAATCTGACAAGCTATTCATCGAAAGGTACCTTTTGTTTGGGACAAAGGGCTTCCACCATTAAATCGGTAAGCTGACCCGACAGTGTATTAACGCTTTACCTAGCAGGCTACTGTCAATAAGTGATCAAATGCAAGTCGCGTGAAAGCGCTTAATGGAATGAAAAGTACCTATTGTTATACATAAACCCAAGGGTGTGATTGAGTAGCCATAAGCACAAAAGGCACACATTAGCCGCTAATGCATAGTTCGTTGTCACCCCACTGACATTAGGTGCTTCATTTAAATAAATTGAATGCGCCTGCTGAATGATTACACATCATGGCTGCCATGTCTATAATGGTATTAAATAGCTACGTCCCGGGAGCTACGTATACATGTAACATAATTATAATAAGTATACCGGTATAGGCCTATATAAAAGTTGTTTTACAAATTGAGATTTTATTTTATTTTATTTTAAGAAGGAGAATGTCATAATCAGTGGCGTACTGAAGGGGGCAGCTCTACTGAAGGGGGGATGAGGTTGAAGGAGGGGATATGAAGAATGAGAGGGGACTGGAGGAAGAGAGAAAGAGGAAGAAATAAAGAGAAATAAATAAATAGACGTAAATAAATAGAAAGGTAAGGAAAATGATAGGAATGAGAGGGGACAAAACGTAAGAGGGATGGAGAAGGGAAGGGAGATAAGAAGAGGGAGTGATACTTTAGCAAGTACAGAGAAAGGAAAAGAAATGAATGACAAATAAATGTAGGCCTTATAATAATTATTATAGAAACTAAACACAGCCCCCCCCCCCCCCCGCCCACACACACACACATAGGCCTAACACTAACAGCACTATAGGCAGCCATTCGATGATGCCAATGCCTTTATGCGGTACGTATTTAAAACGCCCAGTCAGATGTATTTTACACCTGCCAAGCACAAGTCACCCAATTTCGAAAATTGGACGTTGAATGTACACTCTCATGAATATTGATTGGCAACATTTTCCAATATGTCAGCGCTCAAATCGGACACAATAGAACAATAGACCATTCAGTGCGTTGTCTATAGCTATCATTGAATACTGGCTAGGATTCCACAACACAATGAGAACATGTTATAAGGCGCTTTGGAAGGCACACAATACCCCAATGGCTTTCCATATTATGTGCACTCAACAACTATTCAGTATCGAACAGTGCTTGGTTCCGATACCATCACGGAGTTACGTAACTACTTCGTGGTCTGATAGTTATATGATCAATGGTCTGATCTAATTGGGTTCGATCCTTTTAATAAAAGAAAAAATAGCTGATCATTTATAATGCATAAATGAATAAAGTAATGTAGTTACACAATTTGAAACACTGAGGCCGTTCTATTTTTCAAAGGTCATTTAACTGTTAAATGTAGTGGAATATATCACGCATTGATAGGTAGCAAGTGGAGCAAATTTTGTCGGCGGTTTTTTTTGCCGTTTGTTCGCAATGCCTATTTATCTAAAAAAAAATAAGAAAATTAAAATTAAATTAAAAAAAATTCACAATATTCGTTCGTAAAATGGGGACAAAATCCAAAAACATTTCTTGACCCCTCTTCACATAAAAGTGTGGGCAGAAATCAAGATTCGAACAAGTACCATTCACCATTCAAGGCGCACCCTCTACCGACTGAGCTAACGGGTCAGACAATAGACGGGTGTAATTTTGAACTGCAGAATATTTAAAAAGTATGAAGAAATTACAATGTTATAAAAAGATTTACCAATATGAGTTAGGTATAACGTATGAATTGGTTTAAATATTAAGTCCAATGGCACTTTGAGAAAGAATACCTGAAGAAACCCCAAAACATTTGCTGCTCTAGCAACTAACCTAGTGACCTAAAGTATTGGGTCATGTCACGATATTTTTTCTGAGGCATTATGTCCAGGTTGCTCAATTTAACATACACGTATCCTTAATGCTGTTGAGATTTTACAAGGATGGCGCTCTCACATTTCTAAGAATCCAAAAGCGCCATTAGGCGAACGTTTACGGTATGCTCGTCCCCTGACCCTGACTATCATGTTATTGTTACAGGGCATTGCAAAACAAGTTTAACTCCATTCGAAGAGAATAATTTAATATTACTACTGTCAATCCAATCAATTGCGCTATATCCTTTGATGTGTGTGTACCGTCCCACACACCATGGTATGAACATCGCATCAGTGGCGTAACTAGGGTTGGTAGTGCCCGGGGCAAGAAACAAAATTGGTGTCCCTACCATCAACCGATAATATCTTGGACGGAGGTAATGGCGTAACTAGAGGTTGTGGCCCACAGGGCTAATGATACTTAATGGCGCGCCCCCACTCTTGAAAAAATTGCGCGCGGAGCGTGCAAAATTTTGGACAAATAAGGCCTACCACTAATTAATTTTGGTTACTAGAAGTTGAATATCGGTCAATTGATTTTGTGCTGAAATGTGCGCGAAGCGGGCAAATCTTTTGACTTTCATCGCTTGGAAGGGTACAGAATCGATGCTGAATCAGTCAATTTGGTGCCCCCTTAAGGGTGGCACCTGGGGCACGTTCCCCCTGCCCCCAGTTACGCCACTGCATCGCATAATATGCGATTGACTAAATATTTCCATCGTAATAATATTATTATTGAGACGATTTGACACAACTACTTTCAGCTCTGTAAATGAGCACTTGCACATCTGGCACTGCATGTAATACGTATCCATATTCATTGGCATCACATCTGGACTTTATGGCCTCTGAGCTGACAATTAAGGGGCTGTGCAATAATTATGAGCCCTGGGGGAGGGTAAAATTGGGGGGGGGGCAAGAAATATTTGGCGAGCCAAAAGGGGGGGGGCAATTTTTGGCAAGCCGAGGGGGGGGGCGATTTTTGGCACATATTTATGGGGCGCTTTTTAAATAAAACGCTCTTAAAAGGCTTAGGAAAACAGTACGAAAACGCTTAAATATGCTCACAACATGTATATAGAGTTTATAGACCGTTTAAGGGGGTACTACACCCATTGATTTTTTTTTGCATTTGGTGAAGAAATTACAAACAAAATTGGACAAAGTGGTATGCAAAATGAAGGGGCAAATCTTCTCGTTTTATTGATGGCATCGGTATCAACGTAGCTTACATGCTTTTAAAAGTACATGTAGAAGCCAAAAGGTGGTACATCACTGATGATTTAAATTCACTTCATTTTGGAAAGCTTACTATCAACGGATTTCGTTAAAATTTTGGATATGTGTTGCTAACAGATTAGGGAAATAAAGTTGATATGTAAAATGGGGAATAAGTGGTTCCTGATTTCTTTTATGACTTCATGAACTTGGTGCTCCACAACTATCAAAAAAGGAACTGGTTAAAATGCTTCTATTTTCAATGTTGAGCTTAGTTTGTATTTTTAACTTGTGACATTATTTCACTGAAACTTAATTAAGCCATAGGTAACAGGTTACCACAACCATACTACAGCAATGTTGAAAAAAATTGTATTTCTTGTCACCTATACCACCATATTGGGTAGTTTTCCGTAAGCTTAACTTTTGTGATTTTGGTAAATATTTTATATTTATTTGTGAAATCCATCTCAACTAGGCATTCTAAATTGTACTCACCATTTACATCCCAAGGTATATTAGTATATCCATCTTGCACTTCTCGATATATATCCAGTTAAAGACAGAATATCAAAATTATGCCTCATTATGATATCACAGACTCTCACATGTGTATTCAAAATTGATGCTGAAATTTGACCTGAACCAATTGACCTATAACCTGACATACGGTGACATAATAGCCTTTTCTTCTCCTAACAATACATTATAGTATTAAATTGACTAATGACTATGCATCCATTGTGTAAGTGTTTATTTAATTTATTCAGTGTTATATTTTGCATGTACCACTAGATTTTCTATAGAGTATAACAAAGGATTTAATGTATTCTATTCATGTACCCTACTTGAACATGTTGAATAGAATAAATTATGGATTGTTATGAAACACACATCTGAGTTACTAGGATACAGTAAACAAAAAATATATATGGCTAAAATGACTTTTTGCAAGAAAAAAAAGAAAACGGGTACTGATGAAAATCATGGTATTATTCCCCCTTAAAGGTTTGTAAATTGGAATCCCAAAAATTTGGCATGTGCAGGGGGGGGGCAAATAATTTTTGGCAAGCTGAGAGGGGGAGGGGGGCAAGCGATTTTTGGCGAGCCGTTTGGAAATTCACTATAAAGGGTAGGTGTTTAAATTGCACATATACTCACTCTAAATTGTCCATCAAACTAATCCTGCGTTCCTTATGAAAAGAACCATATGCTGCATTGTATGTACAATCACCAAAAAAGATGAAAAACGCATCTTAAAAATTCGGTACATATGCAACCTTTCGGCACTAAAATCGAAGTCTTATTAAAACAGCCCAAACAGAGTGATGTCATCCCTTTGCCACAGAGCTGATATGTACCACGTGACACCTGATCAAATGATATTTCGTATTTACAGCACTAAAAGTTGAAGTTGCATTGGAATTGTGTGCTCCGGAAACTTTTTTTTCTGGATCCATAATAATGGAGTATTAATTACAATATCAAACATGAACGTTTAGGTAAGAAGTATTACAACAACCTGTGTAATTAATATTATGACAAACATGCAGCTATTTAAGCTCCTGGAGCCTTGTATGGTTTCGTACAAGCTCTAATTGAAATTATGTTGCGTTAGCTTTCTGCATACATCCCATACCGTACTAGCAGCTAAGTAGGCCTACGGTATCTATGGGTTACTTAGTCACTGATTATGCACTTTCAGTTTCTCACGCGTTTGAACGGGAATTGGATTGCGTACTTTTTCGATGTCTAGTGAGCAAATTTCTTCAATATTTTGAGAAAATGATGTCAAATTTTCTATTCTATATTGTTTGGTAATAATGTCTTTTGCCAATAGTATGTTTAAAGTTGTAATTTTGTGTTTTTGATCGCAAAGATCGGATATTTTCGTTCCTGATTCGAATTCTGAACCCCTTCGTAAGGGTGCCGATTTCGGCAGAACTTTGACGATAATTGTACCTTTTGGACACTAAAATGCATTCGATCCTTAATTTTGTTTCAACCGAGTCTTAAATTAGCAAGCACAATAAGGTTGGTACCACTTTTATATACATTGATAAAATTTTTAAGATTTTTTTTCAAGTTTCTAACCGGCGCAAATCGTTAAGTGTGTATTTCCCATAGACATAGGTACGGCGTATAGGACTGGCAAGCAAGTCTTGGGTTACTCGTCTCAGCTAAGTACGGTATGGGTTCCTCGTACTAGACCAGTTTAATTTCTATAGTACGCATATCTTCGAGTTTCCTATTACAGTTAGGCAAAAGATACGGATGATATACTTACAGTCGCTTAAATCGGTTAATATGGCCTTTATATGTGTGACTCAGTTGTCCATCAGCATGATTGTGAATTTCCGCAATGATTTGTTTATGTTTTCAAACGCGCATGCGTATAAATAGCATGTCACCATACTGTACGGAAGCCAATATTGGGCATCCCCTCACCTTTTATTTTCGTGAATCGGGTGGGGCCCGGGGTAATAATTAACGCTCTAATAAAAAAAACCTTTTAAAGGGTTAAGCAGCGCCAAGGATTTATAATTTAAATATTGGTTCAATGCACTTAAAACCCACCCATAATCATATACCAAAATCGCTGAAAAGGTACGGTACCGTGGCATATCCCCGTTTAGTAGGCCTATATATATTTTGTATCGTGTATGATCCCCGGTATGATCATGATAATAATTGAATATTTCCGATAACCTTGCTTTTCCTTGTGTTTATAACACTTTTTAATCAAAGTTTTTTACTCCCGCCCTCTTTCAAAATATAATCATGACCTGAGACGAATATACTGGCGGCACGATAACATTTTCAACCTAGTTTTTGACCCCATCGTCTCCATCAAACTACAATCATGAGCCCCGTCATAATCCGATTATGCCGTCACTTCAACGGCGTATATGACACTGTTGAAAATTGCTCTGGTGACCTACGAACTTTGGCTGATTCCATTTAGTTGCAGTAAGCAGCCTGGCAGTAAGCCGGGACATGTGTAAACATTACAGTAAAATCATGTTTTAAAACATTAAACATTCATAAGATCATAATACATTTATGGCTTCAAGTAGAGTCCATGGCACATGGTTGTCATGATTGCAGTTAAACTAGCTGTCAGTGTTATTAAACCATAGGGTATATTGCTGATCCATTAATTATCCTTTTTTGGTGCATTGTGGGATAGAAAAGGGAGCAAATTAGCGATCGATTTGCCCCCTTTTCTATCCCACAATGCACCAGAAAAGGAAAATCAGTGGATCAGCAATATACCCTATAATGTGCTATAATTCGCTGTCGTAGTGCACGTTAGTATATCCATTGGTTACTGGATCAAGCCTAGGCTCATACACACCCCGAAGGAGGGGCACTTCAATTTGAAATGGATATAGGTGTAGGGCTGGCGCTTTCGCACTAAGGGGCATTCGGTGAGAGCAACATGTAAAAAATATGGGGTCATTGGGTGAGAGCATGATTTTTGGCATTCGGTGAGAGCAAAATGTAAAAAATGGGTCATTGGGTGAGAACATGACCTTTTTTTAAATGGAATCTTTGGGTGAGAACCAAAACAGTGCCACAAAAACCTCGAAAATCGATTTTTTCAAAATGTGTAACAAAATCAGTGATAAATGAAAGTTGCTGTTCAAATTGAAGTTGTAAGGGTCTTTGGGTGACAGATCAAATAAGGGGTCTTTGGGTGACAGCGATGCTGAAAAAGGGGGTCTTAACAGCCCTACATACGCGTCACCTCCAAAGTTGGAGTGCCCCCCGGGCATACACCTGTTACGATTTATGATATGGCAGACGGCTTTGTGTTGTGATCATTTCGATCAGTGGTTCATAGCAAAGAATGCGTGAGCCAGTTGACCCAGCAACGGTCATATTCTAACGAGCATTACGATAGCGCATTATACCGTGGTGTTTCAGTGGATGTGATCGTTCTGATGAAAGCCATGTTGCATGTTTCGGGAGTTTCATGTTGTCTCATTGTGCTGGGTGTGGGTTTGTTCATGTCTTTTACGGGCACCACTTTGTATGAAGCCTTTATTACAGATTTGGCACTTGTAAGGCTTCTCTTTGGTGTGGATCATTAAATGTTGCTTTAAATTAAATGCCTGTGCAAAGCCTTTATTGCAGATTTGGCATTTGTAAGGCTTCTCTTTGGTGTGGATACTTAAATGTCGCTTCAAATGACTTGCATATGCAAAGCCTTTCATACATAATTGACATTTGTAAGGCTTCTCTAAGGTGTGCACCTTTAAATGTTCCTTCAAAGTAAATGCTTGTGTGAAGCCTTTATTACATAATTGACATTTGTACGGCTTCCCTTTGGTGTGAATCCTTACATGTCGCTGCAAAGTAATTGCGTGTATGAAGCCTTCTTTACAGAAAAGACATTGGTAATGTTTCTCTTTGGTGTGGATCCTTAAATGTTGCTTTAAACTACTTGCGTATGCAAATCCTTTCTTACAGAATTGACATTTGTAAGGCTTCTCATTGGTGTGGATATTTAAATGTTGCTTCAAATAACGTGCTAGTGTGAAGCTTTTATCACAGAGTTGGCATTTGTAAAGCTTCATTTTGGTGTGAATATTTAAATGTTCCTTCAAAGTACCTCCTTGTGTGAAGCCTTTATTACAAATTTGGCATTTGTAAGGCTTCTCCTTGGTGTGGATCCTTAAATGTTGCTTCAAATGACTTGGATATCCGAAGCTTTTATTACAAAGTTGGCAAGGGTTCTCTTCAATACGAATAATACGTGAATTCTTGCCACACCAATCCCGGGGGGGCCACTCGAATGGTGAAGGGGGTATCAGGCGCGTCCGTAAATTCACGTAAAAAGGGTATTTTTTCAGACTAGGGCACGTTACGTGCGTAACGCGAATAGGGTATCAAATCCATGTAAAATTGGTGTAAAAGGGTATGTTTTTGGAGCTCTTACGTAGGGGAGAGCGGGGAGTGTTCGCCCTAGGGGCAGGTTCGCCCACCCCTTGTTTCTCAGCACTACGGCTATTAGGGAATTTGGTGATGGCAAAATTAGGTGACATAGGTCATTATAAACTTCTCATATTATCTACGCGACATATAGGGACGTGTTCATCGAACTGCAGCCAAAACAAAAAAAGTACACCAAAACGTAATTTTTTCTGCATTAATAATGTTGTATTATCATTGATACATAAATACAGATGGTTTTAATGGAAATCTGTATTGGGAACATATGGGATTTGTCAAAGATATAATGCAGTTATAATCTCCTTATTCGATTTGTGTTTTGCATACCCTGAAGAAAATACAAAAAATGTGCACAAGGGGCTCGTTCGCCCTTTTGAGGATGGGGCATGTTCGCCCTATATCTTCCCCGGGCGGACTTACCCCAAACTGGAGGGCGAACCTGCCCCATCAGCGTATTATGCAAAATATTGATAATTAAACCATTAAACAAGGTAAAACTACTGAAAAACATGTTTTTTTAAAGTTATGTGATATCGGTATTACTCATACCACAGTTTATGTTCTAATCCATTTCTCCCCGAAGTTGTAAACATGATACGTTTAAGCTCACTTTGGACCCCTACATTTTACCCTGACCCGACCCCTGCAACAAATTTAGTGACTCCCCAGAAGAGAATGAATGCCCTGTATACTCTTGCTAAATGTTTCCATTGAATATGTTATTGTTATGCAATGTTTAAACCTTTTTTTGTGATTAGGGTGAACTTACCCCACCATATGGGCGAACCTGCCCCAATATGGGGCAAGATCGCCACTTTGCAAAACTTTTTGTTTGCTCTATCCTGTTGCTATTGTAAGGCCTATAGGTCTGGGATTGTGGCCGTATATAGCTAAGACATAGGGCTTTCACATGGGCTAATCAGGTCATCCCTAACCTTAAAATTGACATCGCTAGACAAGTAAAAAAAAAATAGGGCGAACACTCCCCGCTCTCCCCTACTTAGGGTAGTTTTGCCCCGGGGTTTTGCCAACGGACTCAATTCTTTCGACGCTAGACACTTAACCCATACCAAACTGGCAAAAATATACATCATTTTTCTCCCGACTTTCGTTGATGCATGCATATTAAAAAATTATTTAATAGGCCTACGGAAACCATCTTGTTGTAGTCTACAACAAGATGGTTTCCGAAATAATTTTCTCCTGCACATTAATATTTTAATAACAATCTAATACTATGTCTTCTGAAGGTATTCAGTTAACTATTTAGCTCTAGTGGTGCAAAAGAATAAGCCTACAAGATGGTGGCCGACTGCGTTATTCTCCCGACTTTCGCATGATGCATGCACATTAAAAAAATTATATGGCTAGGACTACAAGATGGTTTCCGAAATAATGTTTTTCCGACTTGCTGATTTTTCGTGCACATTAATATTTTACTTAACCATCTGATGCTATGTCTTCTGAAGGTATTCAGTTAACTAATTAGCTCTATTGGTGCAAAAGAATAAGCCTATACAAGATGGTTTCCGACTGTGTTATTCTCCCGACTTTTGCATGATGCATGCACATTAAAAATTATATGGCTAGGCCTACAAGATGGTTTCCGAAATAATGTTCTCCCGACTTGCTGATTTTTCATGTACAGTAATATTTGACTCAACCATCTAATGCTATGTCTTCTGAAGGTATTTAGTTAACTATTTAGCTCTATCGGTGCAAAAAAATAAGCCTACAAAAAGGTTTCGGACTTTGTTTTTCTCCCGACTTTCGCATGATGCATGCACATTAAAAAAAACTATATAGGCCTAGGCCTACAAGATGGTTTCCGAAATGATTTTCTTCCAACTTGCCGATTTTTCATGCACATTAATATTTTTATTAACTATCCAACTGCTACACATGCTTTGTCTTCTGAAGGTATTTAGTTAACTATTTAGGTCTATTTGTGCAAAAGAATAAGCCCACAAGATGGTTTTCGACTTTGTTTCACGGTGCAGCACGGGCACATTAATATAGGCCTATTTTCTTTAACCATGCATAGACAACTGCTATCATGGTATTCTAATTGACATTGACACTTGACTGTTTTAATGATGTATTGATCAATGATTTTCTGAAATTAGTGGGTTGCCAGTCCTATTCATTTAAATTAATAATTCACCTTTTCGGTAAATCCCATAACCCTTTGCGAGTACACCTGAGAACTCGTCATACTGCGTCGCGCCGATGCGCACATCGTTTATCGAACATCGTTACTGCGCATTACAAGTCGGCGTGACGTCAAATGACGAGTTCTCAGGTGTACTCGCAAAGGGGTATGGGATTTACCGAAAAGGTGAATTGATAAATACCAAAAACGATGTTTGACCACTTTACTGATGTCCTATTAACTCCAAATTCAAAACCTGGTTGTTTGTTTTTCGCAATTTAGCCAGTTGCCAAATTGAATAAATTAATAAATTTAGGACTTACTTTTTTAGGGATTTTGCCAACTCAAATTTTGAGAAAACATAGTTGTGCATCCTTAAACTATTGTTTTAATGGAGGCTACTACTAGTACTATAGGTAAGCTCTGTGAATAAGTGACTTGTGATTAAAAAGCAAGCTCTTGGAAACCTTAAATTTCTCTGTCAGACGGCGGAGCTCTGTCCATTTTTTTTTCAGAAAAGCTTTATTTTAAAGAGCTCTATCTCTTGATACAGTTCATATGTACGTAGGGGGCTCAGTTTTCACCTTTGAAGTTGACACTTTTACATTCAACATGTTCAAGCTTTTCATTAAACATGCATTTATTTAATAAAGGAAACAAAAATACGTTTTTGGTCCAAGTTATTTCCAAAATTGACCAAGGCAACAGCTTCTTACTTATTTTATGGTTAAAAGCACCTGTTTCTTAGTGTTGTTTAGGGGTAATAATTGCATCAATTGTTTAGGGTTAGAGAAAAGACAACTACTTGTTTAGGGTAGCAAATCACGCTACTTATACTTGTTTAGGGGTGCAAATTTCAGTTTCAGCAATACTTGTTTAGGGTCCTTTTTGTGAGTCCACGGACGCGCCTGATACCCCCCTTCACCATTACAGTGGCACCCCCGGGACACCAATATGGTCTAATTCTCATCTGGTGGTGATGTAGATGGATCAGATATCGACAGGTGTCATTAAAATAGATTCCGCAATATTTGCAAAGGTGAGGCCTCAGGTACATGCAGTTAAGTGAGCTTTTGCAAGACATATTCTGAAAAAACAAAAACAAACATATACATGTGAAATTGAGTTTTCAAGAAACTTCTTTGCTCATAGTATGTGAGCCCGGGGGTTGGACGGTACCACTTGAGGGGGGGGGGGGGCGCTGCACTTTTAACATAAGTAGTTGACATCATAGGCTACAAAAAAATGTCTGATAGCAATTGAAAAGGAGTAGCTTTTGGCGGGAAAAGGTCATCATACTTTACACAGTGTCAAATTTCAAATTGTGTGACAAACATTCCAATGTATTCCTCTAGTCACAAGGATTCTGAAAATGTATAGTTTGACCAGGGTTTTCTTTAAGCATTTTGCTAAAGGGGTATTTTCACATTTTTTTTACCCTTTCAATTGTGAATTTTTCCTCTCAAGGAGTCAAAAACATTGTCCAAGGGGTATTTTTATAATATTATTTTTGAAGACATTTTTAACAATGGATCCGGATGGGGGTGAGGAAATCTCCCCAATATTTTGCCAGGGGATGGTCCATACAATCATCCCCCAATGTTAACGCCTGTATGTAGGTTTCTGACCAAATTAACCTCATATTTGGCCATTTTAGCCCCAAAAGTGCAATTTTTTGCGAATTATTCATTCCACTTTTGCACCATATTTCAATATTTAACAGTTTAGCTTCAAAATGGCCAAATATTTTGTACCATAAACTTATTCTTTCTCCAAAAGGTGCTGGATTCACTATAATTCAAGACCCCCCCCCCCCCCAGTCAAAAAGAAATCTATGCCACTGTTTGGAGCAGTGGCAGATCTAGAGCAGTCAGAAGGGGGTAGGGTCAATTTTAGAAGAAAATAATAATATTTAAAAATTCCCCCTGAGAGTAAGAAACTTTTGCAAAATGAAGAGCTAATTGAAGCAATTTGGTGGATCATTTTGGCACTATTAATGTGTAAAATTTTAGTTTTAAAAAGCCGAACATTTGTGAAATGAGCAGTCCATGGAGCCTTTCGTCGTGGATGGCAAGTTTTCCCTATTATGGTAGGCCTATAAATTGTGTTAAACATAAATTGGCAAATGTCGAAAGCAGAAGTGGAAATATGCTTATCAACTACGCAGGGTGATGTTCCCCCCTTAGAACATGGAAAATTTTGGTGGACCATTTTGGCACTATATTACTGTGTAAAATTTAAGTTTGAACAGTTGAAAAGCCGAAAATTATGAAATTATGTACGGTCCATAAAGCCTTTCGTTGTCACGTTTTCCCCATTAGACCTATTAATTGTGCGAAACATCGGGCTATTTTGGCAAATGTCGAAAGCAGAAGTGATAATGGTCACTTGTTTATCCACTACACATGGGGGTGTCTGAGGGGGAAAATTTTGCAAAATTAAAGTCCAATTGAAGACATAATTGAATATATGAATACAAAAGCCACCCAAGTCCATACTTTGGCCAAATTGAGTTAAGCATGGGAAATTGTTGCTATACATAGGCCTGTCATATGTATGAAAGAACAACTCAACTTCATCCTCTGTGTCTATTGAGCATGTGAAAAATAGCATGTATGAAAGAATCACCCAATTCCATGATTTGAGTCTTGTAACACATTGATTGAAATCCAGTATGTATAAAAGTCCACTTGTAACACATTCATTGCTGGAGAGTGACATTTGAACAAAAATGGGTTTAATAAAGGAAAGTGTGTGGTTTATATTACATGGCAGAATGCTTATCAACATTATAAATACCTGTGTGCTTTATTTTGTATTATCTTACTAGTGGTAATCTCATTCTAACATTGTTGTCTTTGTATGATTCAAAAACCACCCAAGTCCAAAATTTAAAATGAACCCCACGAAGTCCCTGAAATGCTAATCGTCATACCTAATACAGGTTAATCCACTCATTTGCACGTAAAACTTACCATATTGACCAGGTTAATCTAACTGAAGGAATTAAAATGATACACAGGTTTTTCTCTCAAAATCACTTCCCATGGACTTGGGTGGCTTTTGTATTCATGTATTCAATTATTTGGTGCATCATTTAAACAGAAAAAAGGACCCGAACCTAATTTGCAAGATTTCAAACTGACACTGTACAATTTTAGAGACTCGCAATCACTAAAACATACATGGATCGATGCTGACAAAATGTGATGGGCCCTACATATCGGGAGTAGGTCCTAAATGCCAAAAGCCGAGAATAAATGCACAATATCGGGTGTTTCTCTATTCAAATCTGAAAATATCTGAACGCGTACGTTTTCAAGATTTTGTACGTATTGGACTTTGGGACTATGGATTTGAAGGAGTCAATACGCGTGTTTTGTGCGTTAAAGTAAACCCTGAGTTTGATCTATCTAGAACGAACCGTTCTTGAGTTATAGCCGAAAAAGTCGGTCACGGTTCCGTTTTGATCAATCAATTCAAATAAAGACCAAGGTAAAACAGCAAAGTAGGTCAAGGTCAATAGGCCTCAATGGTACTTGACCTATTTTGCTGTGTTACCTACCCAACCATGTGTATCGATCAGCGTCATAAGTTCCAAAGATAGTGTCATTGTTTAGAACAGTGAAATACAGGACCGTTCATTAATGTCGGGGTAGGGGTATGTGATTTTCACTTTGACAGTGTGATTATGTGATTTTATTTTTCCTAATAGTGGGGCAGGTAGGGGGTCATCACTCATGTGATGTGAGATTTTATAGTTTAATAGTAAACAGTGACAATATCAACCATACATAATTATTGTTGAATGATTTACTGATTCTTCATAGCAAAACACCTTCATTTGGGGCTAAAATAGTTTGAAATTCGCAATGTAATACACATTTTATGGCAAATGATTAAAAATTGATATTTTTGATATTTAACAGTATTCGAAGTAAACTTTATAAATCTGATGATTTATACTTAAAGTGTATGTAGGTGGGATGAAAAGCCGACGATCAATTGAAAATGTTGACCTTTCGTATTGAAGATATGGATTTTTTCCCCAAAACACACAAAAATTAGGTCTTTTTGGGAAAAAATCCATATGTTCAATATGGAAGGTCAAAATGTTCAATTGATCGTCGGCTTTTCCTCCCAGCTACATACACTTTAAGCATATATCTTTAGATTTATAAAATTTACTTCGAGGACTGTTATATATCAAAAATGTGAAAAATATCAAATTTGTATAATTTGTCATAAAATTTGCATTATATCGTGATTTCAGTAAATGAAAATTATTTGATATCAGAAAGACATTCTTCGTATTCAGAATGCAATTCGATATGTCTGATGTGCTCTCATGTCCCACAAAAATACTGTCGAAACGCTCAAAACGCTCATTCCAGATCCCTTAAATAGATTTAATAAAATTGTACAAATGAAAATGATAGCATTCTGAGCATTGCGTAGGGATTTTATGAAATCTGTTTGGGTTTATATTACTAGTCACGCTCTGCGGTAATATAACATAGCCCATTGTCGGGACTTCAGCACATGTCTTCGTACTGCTATTGATTTTTAAGCGGGAACTTTCGACATGCTACACGTTAGTTCAATTGTTCCCCTCCCACATGTACTTCTTTTGTTCAGCATCGCGGTTAGTCTGATGTACTCTTTGACCGGCTTCCATCTGTCTCACTTCCCTGGTCAGTTATTAATACTATTATTTCAACATTTTGAATAAAGAATAACTAAATCAAAATTTGACTGAAATCGTACATTAAGGCTTTAATCAGATCGTCACTTAAATAACCATTTTTTAAATGCTTCGTCTGGAAAACAAAAACAATTTCATATCGCACGTTATAGCTTCAAGCAGATTCCATGGCAAATGTTGTCACGTGTTTGCAGATGAATAACCTCATAGGAGTTTCATGTTCTCTCATTGTGCTGGGTGAGGGTTTCTTCTTACAGGTACCACTCTGTGTGAAGCCTTTATTTACAGACTTGACATTTTGTAAGGCTTTGCTTTGCTGTTGGTTATTAAATGTTCCTTCAAAGTACCTGCTTGTATTATGAAGCCTTTACAGAAAATGAGAATTGGCATTTGTAAGGTAACTGTTTTGTATGGATCCTTATGTCACTTCACACTACTTTCACATGTAAGGCTTTTCTTTGATTGGGTAATTAAATGTTCCTTTAGAGTACCTGCTTGTGTGATGCATTTATTGGTTATTCCTTCATGTAATTTTACACGAAATTAGGGTTAGGGTTAGTTTAGTGTTAGGATAAAGGTTAGGATTAGGGTTATGATTAGGGTTAGGGTTAGGATTAGCTTACACGAAATAATTACATGAAGGATTGACCCATTTATTACAGATTTGACATTTGTAAGGCTTCTCTTTGGTATGGATCCTTCATGTCACTTCACGCTTCTTGCACATGCAAAGCCTTTATTACGGATTTGGCATTTGTAAGGCTTTTCTTTGATTGGGTAATTAAATGTTCCTTTAGAGTACCTGCTTGTGTGATGCATTTATTACAGATTTGACATTTGTAAGGCTTCTCTTTGGTATGGATCCTTTATGTCACTTCACGCTTCTTGCACAGCCCTCGAATTAAGGATCTGAAGGGGCATGGCAATAGGGCAAGTTGCTAATTGCCTTGGATTTTCACTGAAAAGGCAAGGCAGCACGGCAGTTTGAAATATTTCAAGAGGGTACATGGCAACTGGTGAAAATTTGAGAAGGGCACCAAGGCAAAGTGAACAAAACACACACAAACAGTCTGATAGATGGTTTTATAATGAAGGGGTAGGCCTGGGGCACCGACGGCAACTTGATTAGAGGGCACGGCAAGTGACTGCCTTGGGTGAAGGACATATTTTGAGGGCATTACAGCAGTGGGATTGGGCACCCACGGCAAAATGCCATGGGTGCCGTGGGTTAATTCGAGGGCTGTTCTTGCACATGCAAAGCCTTTATTACTGATTTGGCATTTGTAAGGCTTTTCTTTGGGAATCCCTTTATACAGGTTTGGCATTTGTAACGCTTCTCTTTGTGTGAGTCTTCAAATGTGTCTTCAAAGTACTCGACTCTGTAAAGCATCTATTACATAATTGGCATTTGTAAGGCTTCTCTTTGGTGTGGATTCTTAAATGTCCTTTCAAACCACTTGCACGTGTAAAGCCTTTACTACATAATTGGCATTTGTGTGACTTTTTTGTGTGGTACCTCAAATGGGACTTCAAACTACTTGAATGGTAGAAGCCTTCATTACACAGTTGACATTTGTAAGGATTCACTCTGGTGTGAATATTTAAATGGTGCTTTAAAGTACCTGCCTGTGTAAAGCCTTTATTACAGAGTTGGCATTTGTAAGGCTTCTCTTCGGTGTGGATCATACATACATGTCGCCTCAAATTACTTGCACATGAGAACCCTTTCTTGCAGAATTGACATTTGTGAGGCTTTTCTCTGGTATGGGCATTTAAATGGTCCTTCAAATTATATGCGTGTGTGAAGCTTTTATTACAAATTTGGCATTTGTAGGGTTTCTCTTTGGTGTGGATCCTTAAATGTACTTTCAAAGTACTAGCATATGTGAAGCCTCTCTTACAAAAATGACATTTGTGAGGCTTCTCTATGTTGTGAACATTTAAATGTTGCTTCATATGACATGCTTGTGTGAAGCCTTTATTACAGAATTGACATTTGTAAGGCTTCTCGTTGGTGTGTATTCTTAAATGTTGCTTCAAATTACCTGCATGTGTGAAGCTTTTATTACAGAGCTGGCATTTGTAAGGCTTCTCTTTGGTATGGGTTCTTAAATGCTGCTTCAAATTACCTGCCTGTGTAAACCTTTTTTTTACATAATTGGCATTTGTAAGGCCTTTCTCTGGCATGGACATTTAAATGTTGCTTCAAATTACATGCTTGTGCGAAGCTTTTATTACAGAGTTGACATTTGTAAGGCTTTTCCTTGGTGTGGATCCTTTTCAAATCTCTTCTATATCGGAAGCCTTTATTACAGTATTGCCATAGGTAAGGCTTCTCTACGGTGCCGACGTTTACAGCATCATGCCCGAGTCCATGTTGACATGAATTCTTGCCATACCAATATGGCGTAATTCTCATCTGGTGTTGATGTAGATGGCTCAGATATCGACAGGTGTCATGAAAATAACTTTTACAATATTGACAAAGGTGAGGCCTCAGATACATGTAGTAGAGGTTACTGTTAGGTGGGCTTATGCAATCCATGTTCTGAAAAATGAAGGATACATATACGTATGAAATTGAGTTTGTAAGGAATTTCTTTTCCAAAAAGTTTCAGCCTGAATCGTGGTTTAAATAATCAAGAATTTGCTAAATCTTTCTCTTAACCATTGGTTTCGAGGGGTGTCATGGTGGGTCAAAGGGTTATATGGTGGGTCACTGATGTCTTGTATTACCCCCGAGTTGTGTCAAATAAATGAGTAAAAAAAACCCAACAAAAAAAACCCTTGGGTTGTACTCCAAATAGTTTCATAGTTATAAGAAAAATCATAAAATTTGGGTCCCTGTTTTCAGAGTTGCTTATTTGTCCAATTCTTAAGCATTAAAATATACGTCACTTATACGTTGAACACAGAGGAGGCTTAAAGGCATTCCTACAATGCACTATGATTGGGAAATTTGATCAATATAACCTAATTTTAAAGGCAAAGTCCCCATTGCCACACACACAAAATGGTCATTTTAAAACTGCAGCCAACGCGCTAATAGTTGAGACTTATGACTGATATTTGATTTTCTTTCAGGAAACATTCATATAGTCCCACTGCATTAATTTTATTCCTAAGTCTCGATGTTTTGAATGTTAAATAATAGGATGAAAATACCAGATATTTGCACACAATCCCAATCCAAGGTATGATCAACTGTACCACATGTGTACAAAAGCCAGACATACAAGGTCAGAAACCCCATTGGGTTGTGGGAATGTCTTTAAACATCCTCTGCGTTGAATACGGATCGATTGTTGCGAGGTTCATATTGGTGCTGCGTATATGTGTATCAATTATGTAAACTGCTCAAATAAAGAAAGTCTGCACTAATGTAACCCGTCCTTGATTGATAAAGTCGTGTGCAGAATCTTGTTAGCTTCAATTTGATACCAAATTTGCTGATATCAGTCTTTGTCACTTTTGAATATTTGGTATCAAATTTGGTATCAAATTTGGTATCAAATTGGAGCTAACATGATTCTGCACGGAACCATATCAATCAAAATATCATAACAAGATCAGGTTTTGGTGTAGGACGGGTTACATGACTGCTGACTTTCTTTATTTGAGCAGTTTTCTTGTTGAATGGAGGCCTCGAGGTCACTGAACTGTGTATTTGGAGATGATGTCTTCCTTGGCTCAATAGCACACGTGTTAAGCAAAAACATATACATAAGATGTAAGCAGGGTACTACTGTGAGTTGACACCATAAAAACGTGCTCTTTGTTTAAACATTACAAGTAACATGAGTGGCAAACATTAATGATTTATATTGCTTGCAAGTTGCAACCCCCCTCCCCAAAGCTATGTTGGAGCCAATACCAGACCAATTGTCCGTTCCTGTCTCAGTATCAAAACAACATTGACTGGTGGGTGCGGGAGGTTGAAAAATTCATACTAAATTAAATTCCTCATCACTGCCATCATTGTCACCATCACGACTCTACTAATCATCTGACATCATTTGTATTATCCATCATCATCATCATCATCATCATCATCATCATCATCATCATCATCATCATCATCATCGTCGTCATCATCATCATTTACACTATATCCACACAAATAGAAATCTTACATTAACTGCAAGTCATGATCACAAAAACAAAATATTTTAAACAAATTATTGTTTTATTACTGCGCGCACAGTTTGCAACAACAACATCAACTGCTAGATTATGCTCAAATGAGGAAAAAAATACACTTTTAAAGTCTATAATTAAAATATATTTTGTTATAACTGCTTTTCCATGTACACTTCGCTTTGGACAGTGTTCTTTAATTCTGTTGTTTTCATTAGTTTTCTAGTTTGTTGTCATTTTAATTTTTAATTGGTTTTTAATTGGTTGGTTAGTGAGTTGCTTGATTCTTTAGGTTGTAAGATGTTTAAAGTTGGCTTTCAATTGTTTAGTTTGGAAGGTTGAAACAAAATTATTAAAAATATTGTGATGTGCCCTGAGTAATTTAAAAAAAAAATCTTTGTTTACAAAATTAGAGTTATTTCATGAGTAATGACATTTTTTGAGAATTCCCTCTCATTCATCAAGTTGAGCAAAACAAATTGAATCATATCTAATTTTGGATACTAAAGTATTTGGAAAATCCCCTGAGATTGTAAAGTGAATATGGAAAACACCCACAGGAAGTGATAATGTCAAAGGTTAAGGGGGTACTACACCCCTAGCCAATTTTTTGCATTTTTCTCAAAAATTATAACGCATTGGTGACAAGTATTAGATATGTTTATTATAGGGGCGATGACTACACCTACTGCACTGAAAATTCAGCAACGCAAGGCAAGTAGTTATTGATTTATTGATCAAATATTGGTTTTCCCCCATTTTTGACTGTAACTCCACAACTGTTGTCTGTGCTGAAATAAAATTTCCAGTGTAGAAGTTGTAGTCCTTGCCCCTATAATATACATATGGCAGTACCCCTTAATGTTCATAAATATTCTTGGGAATTTCCCACATTGCATCATATATGTTGTGAAGGTGTGAATGAAGTAATTGGCTATTAATAGATGTGGGATTTTGTTGCTATAAAAACTAATGTCAACAGATTTACTGGACAGACATGTTATTATTATGAAGCGTGTGCGTTGTGTGAGGAGTACATCATTTGAGTGTTCATAAAGTTGAATACTGAATCAGCATTGGGATTACAGCGAAGGTGCTATATAAGTATTTAGCCGCTGAATGGAGAAGATAGTGTGGAGACATCTCGAAAAGGGGGGATTTGGGATCTTCGTCGTCATGCTGATAACTGATTCAAACGCTTCTAAAGACTGTCGAGTATGAGAGCAACAGAAGATTGATAGAACAGGTGTTGTGTGTGCTGTAATGTGAATACAGGAGATTTTGAGTACACGAAGGTGCTCTTAATCTCTCTAAATGCTGAAGTTTGATTTATGAAATAACACATCTGTTAATGTTAGTGGCAACAGAGTGGATATGGAGGCAGGCCTGGTTTCCTGAAGATATTGTGTGAATGGTGAAAGTAATAACATTTTGAGTATCATCGTATCCAAGGATATTATTGCTGTGGAATAATGATCAAAGTTGGAACTGGACATTAATGGAACTTTGAGCAAACAGACAGTCATCATCAACAAGAAGAGAATTGGAAAAGTAAATATGGTAGATTTAACCTCTGAATTGTTGATTTGTGTTGGATTACAGATTTTTCAACCCATCAGATTTTTATCTCCTCGTGATAGGTAATGTTTATATGCCACTATAATGCCAGTATATTGTCCAATCATATTGTACTTTCAATTAAAGACTAAGATTTTGTTAACTTAAGGTGGTATAACTACACCCCTTGATAAATTTGTGCATTTTTTTCTAATAATAACTACACACTGGTAACAAAAGTTATGTATATTATAGGGGCAAGAAATCCAATTACTTCAATGTAATTTCAGTGATTCAGACAATATTGGTTCATTATATTTGTTAAGAAATGAGGTACATTCTAGCAGTACCTCTTAAATACCGTACCGCTTGTCTTGAGCCACTGAAATTCCAGTGCACTAACTGGATTCCTTGCCCCTATAATATACATAACTTTTGTAACCAGTGTGTTATTATTTTTTTATGAAAAATGCAAACATAGTCACAAATTTATCAAGGGGTGTAGTACCACCTTAATCAAACGGTGTTGTGCATTCATGTGAATTTGGGTAAAGGTGATTTTGGCCTTGAGTCATTACGGCTGGTAACAAAATCAAATTATATATGTTGTTTACTTTTTATGTCAGAAGCTGGCAACCCTTCAGAAATGTGTTTTTTCACATTTATTGGCATACAATGGCTTTACACTTACCAAGGATGGCTTCCCAATTCCCACATGTAGTACAGGGTATGGATGCTTATCTGTCAGTCTGCCCGGGGGTGCCACTGTAATGGTGAAGGGGGGTATCAGGCGCGTCCGTGGACTCACAAAAAGGACCCTAAACAAGTATTGCTGAAACTGAAATTTGCACCCCTAAACAAGTATAAGTAGCGTGATTTGCTACCCTAAACAAGTAGTTGTCTTTTCTCTAACCCTAAACAATTGATGCAATTATTACCCCTAAACAACACTAAGAAACAGGTGCTTTTAACCATAAAATAAGTAAGAAGCTGTTGCCTTGGTCAATTTTGGAAATAACTTGGACCAAAAACGTATTTTTGTTTCCTTTATTAAATAAATGCATGTTTAATGAAAAGCTTGAACATGTTGAATGTAAAAGTGTCAACTTCAAAGGTGAAAACTGAGCCCCCTACGTACATATGAACTGTATCAAGAGATAGAGCTCTTTAAAATAAAGCTTTTCTGAAAAAAATGGACAGAGCTCCGCCGTCTGACAGAGAAATTTAAGGTTTCCAAGAGCTTGCTTTTTAATCACAAGTCACTTATTCACAGAGCTTACCTATAGTACTAGTAGTAGCCTCCATTAAAACAATAGTTTAAGGATGCACAACTATGTTTTCTCAAAATTTGAGTTATCAAAATCCCTAAAAAAGTAAGTCCTAAATTTATTAATTTATTCAATTTGGCAACTGGCTAAATTGCGAAAAACAAACAACCAGGTTTTGAATTTGGAGTTAATAGGACATCAGTAAAGTGGTCAAACATCGTTTTTTGGTATTTATCAATTCACCTTTTCGGTAAATCCCATAACCCTTTGCGAGTACACCTGAGAACTCGTCATTTGACGTCACGCCGACTTGTAATGCGCAGTAACGATGTTCGATAAACGATGTGCGCATCGGCGCGACGCAGTATGACGAGTTCTCAGGTGTACTCGCAAAGGGTTATGGGATTTACCGAAAAGGTGAATTATTAATTTAAATGAATAGGACTGGCAACCCACTAATTTCAGAAAATCATTGATCAATACATCATTAAAACAGTCAAGTGTCAATGTCAATTAGAATACCATGATAGCAGTTGTCTATGCATGGTTAAAGAAAATAGGCCTATATTAATGTGCCCGTGCTGCACCGTGAAACAAAGTCGAAAACCATCTTGTGGGCTTATTCTTTTGCACAAATAGACCTAAATAGTTAACTAAATACCTTCAGAAGACAAAGCATGTGTAGCAGTTGGATAGTTAATAAAAATATTAATGTGCATGAAAAATCGGCAAGTTGGAAGAAAATCATTTTGAAACCATCTTGTAGGCCTAGGCCTATATAGTTTTTTTTAATGTGCATGCATCATGCGAAAGTCGGGAGAAAAACAAAGTCCGAAACCTTTTTGTAGGCTTATTTTTTTGCACCGATAGAGCTAAATAGTTAACTAAATACCTTCAGAAGACATAGCATTAGATGGTTGAGTCAAATATTACTGTACATGAAAAATCAGCAAGTCGGGAGAACATTATTTCGGAAACCATCTTGTAGGCCTAGCCATATAATTTTTTAATGTGCATGCATCATGCAAAAGTCGGGAGAATAACACAGTCGGAAACCATCTTGTATAGGCTTATTCTTTTGCACCAATAGAGCTAATTAGTTAACTGAATACCTTCAGAAGACATAGCATCAGATGGTTAAGTAAAATATTAATGTGCACGAAAAATCAGCAAGTCGGAAAAACATTATTTCGGAAACCATCTTGTAGTCCTAGCCATATAATTTTTTAATGTGCATGCATCATGCGAAAGTCGGAGAATAACGCAGTCGGCCACCATCTTGTAGGCTTATTCTTTTGCACCACTAGAGCTAAATAGTTAACTGAATACCTTCAGAAGACATAGTATTAGATTGTTATTAAAATATTAATGTGCAGGAAAATTATTTCGGAAACCATCTTGTTGTAGGCTACAACAAGATGGTTTCCGTAGGCCTATTAAATAATTTTTTAATATGCATGCATCAACGAAAGTCGGGAGAAAAATGATGTATATTTTTGCCAGTTTGGTATGGGTTAAGTGTCTAGCGTCGAAAGAATTGAGTCCGTTGGCAAAACCCCGGGGCAAAACTACCCTAAGTAGGGGAGAGCGGGGAGTGTTCGCCCTATTTTTTTCTGACCAGTCTAGCGATGTCAATTTTAAGGTTAGGGATGACCTGATTAGCCCATGTGAAAGCCCTATGTCTTAGCTATATACGGCCACAATCCCAGACCTATAGGCCTTACAATAGCAACAGGATAGAGCAAACAAAAAGTTTGCAAAGTGGCGAACTTGCCCCATATTGGGGCAGGTTCGCCCATATGGGGTAAGTTCACCCTAATCACAAAAAAGGTTTAAACATTGCATAACAATAACATATTCAATGGAAACATTTAGCAAGAGTATACAGGGCATTCATTCTCTTCTGGGGAGTCACTAAATTTGTTGCAGGGGTCGGGTCAGGGTAAAATGTAGGGGTCCAAAGTGAGCTTAAACGTATCATGTTTACAACTTCGGGGAGAAATGGATTAGAACATAAACTGTGGTATGAGTAATACCGATATCACATAACTTTAAAAAAACATGTTTTTCAGTAGTTTTACCTTGTTTAATGGTTTAATTATCAATATTTTGCATAATACGCTGATGGGGCAGGTTCGCTCTCCAGTTTGGGGTAAGTCCGTCTGGGGAAGATATAGGGCGAACATGCCCCATCCTCAAAAGGGCGAACGAGCCCCTTGTGCACATTTTTGTATTTTCTTCAGGGTATGCAAAACACAAATCGAATAAGGAGATTATAACTGCATTATATCTTTGACAAATCCCATATGTTCCCAATACAGATTTCCATTAAAACCATCTGTATTTATGTATCAATGATAATACAACATTATTAATGCAAGAAAAAATTACGTTTTGGTGTACTTTTTTTGTTTTGGCTGCAGTTCGATGAACACGTCCCTATATGTCGCGTAGATAATATGAGAAGTTTATAATGACCTATGTCACCTAATTTTGCCATCACCAAATTCCCTAATAGCCGTAGTGCTGAGAAACAAGGGGTGGGCGAACCTGCCCCTAGGGCGAACACTCCCCGCTCTCCCCTACGTAAGAGCTACAAAAACATCCCCTTTTACACCATTTTTACATGGATTTGATACCCTATTCGCGTTACGCACGTAACGTGCCCTAGTCTGAAAAAATACCCTTTTTACGTGAATTTACGGACGCGCCTGATACCCCCTTCACCATTCGAGTGGCCCCCCCGGGTCAGTCTGCCATCTGAAAAATGTATGCCACATACCTGCAAACATGAAGAAGAAAAGTCCCACTATGAGTTCAACTTTTTAAAACTAAAGTAACACGACCATTAAGTAAACTTAATTTGATTTTGAAGTTTGAACTAAACTACCGTAAAACTTCGTCTACAAGCATATATAGTGTTTTTTATGAATTCTAAATTAATTCGAAACAAGCGTATATAAATATGCCAATACAATAGATTGGTCTTAAAATGATACTTGTTTGTATATGCTTGGATACATAATTTATTTGCTCTAACTCCATAATGGCACCTGGATTAATGTAGCTTTCATCAGAAGCACTCTATATGCTTGTAGACAAGGTTTTACGGTATATTGCTTTTTTCATGACACAAAATATGGAAAAAGTGCCACATCCATTTGCACCAATCACATCAGCTGGTGAATATTGGAAGAAAAACAGAATGTAAAATTTAATCTAACCAAAACAAATAATAATTAAGAAAGTGCAACTATTCTCCAACCAGCCATAGGCCTTTAGGTACAAATTCTAGGGAGCAGTTTTATGACCTTTGACATTCTTTTGTGGCAAGTGACATCATAAATATTGCAGAAAACGGCTAAATAATTGACAAAGTTTCGGGTAAGTATAGGGAATACGTATAGTGAACCGCTGTGTATGGTAGCAGGAACGCTGCAGTTATGGCAGACGTTGTACTGCCCTCATACGGCCAGTCGCGCTGGCGGATTAGTGTATATATCACTCTGTAAAGGAATGGGGTGTTGCCAAAAGTTTTGTTTTTGTCATTTTGCCCAACATTTGCAATTTTTAGACATCTTTTACAAAATAAGCGATGAAGTGTATTAAGGACATACCCCGGTATTGCAATCAATGAAAAACTTTTAAAGGAGTATTTCGTGATGCGCGCGCATTCTTTAACTTCACAATCAAAATGTATGTACAATCTATGGAAAATTTTTACACACTCCGCGCGCCTCCTGTCCATTTACAATAAAAATTTAACCGCGCTCTGCGTACCTTCTTCCATTGATTTTGCCGCGCTCCCTGCCTTAGTTCCGGCAATGAATAATTTTTCTTGAGACTGTGTAGGTGGAGGGGGGTCATAAAATTTTTCGACCCGTGATGGGGGGGGGGGGGGGCATAAAAAATTGACTCCGGTCACCAGGGGTGCAAATTGTGATTTCTTCCTCAGGAGCAAGGTTTTTAGGCTCAAGATTTCCTCAATCGTACCATGCATAAAATAGCTTATTTCTGCACTTAAAAAGATGAGAATGTTAACATGGTTAACACAATTATGTTAAGTCTTCGAGCTTCCAAAAAAGGCTTTATGAGGTATTTTACACTAGTTTGGGGTCAATTTTGTAGGACAGGGGCTCCTTTCCCTTCAAGTTTTATTTTCCTTTACACCCCCCATTTCCTCTTTCATTTTTTGTCAGAGGAAACGCAACTTGTTCAGTGCTTTATGATTCTTCTTTTTAAACTTTCCTCAATATTTTCCAGTTCATCCTCTTCTCACTGGCATTAGTATTGACTTTTGTTCCCATAAAATCTTCCTTGCTGCCTCTATACATTTCCTCAGATATGATTGCAGCCTCTTTGTAAATTTCCTCAGATATGTGCCCTGGTCTGTTTCCACCTGCCTTCACCAAACTTCTTTTTTTCCTGTTAAAGTAATTTCCTCATATCCCATTTCCATATTCTAACACCAACACTTCCTCTTTTTTGTTCTTATTTCTTGAACAATAATGTGGATTCCTCCAAATTTTGCACAACCAGTGTCTTTAAAGATTTCTTCTCTTCCATTCAGTAGCTTCACTGCATCACAGCCCTCCCTATAATTATCTTAAGTTGTACCCCACTCCTCTTCTTTTTCTTTCCTCTGTTCCCCCTTCCTCACCTCTTTTCTTTCTTTCTCTCTCCCTCCTTTTTCCTCTCTTTCTTTTTTCTTCCCATGGCATTATTTCCTCAATTTTGACTGCCATTTCCTAGGGAGCGGTGCTCCCGCTCCCACACAATTTGCATCCCTGCCGGTCACTGACATATTTGGGACCCCCCCTCAGAAGAAAATGCCAGCCCCTAAATATGTTGTCTTTACTAAAGATATGATTTTTTTTGGTGATGAGACAATCACACATGGAATTTTAGGGGGATTTTGATAGTATGATAGCAGTTCCACATAGAAAAGCTGCTATCATCATGAGACTAAGATCTAGAAAAACCACCAAAATGCTGTTTTGTTTTAGCTGAATCTTTTTGATGAAAGTCAATCTTTGACAAGATGTAACTTTGCTACGCAACTTTGATATACAGTCAGTCTACTCTGAAGTACAAAGTACTGACGCGGACGCACACACTGTGCCGACACGCATACCTGCAGCTCAGAGACATAGCACTGCGCACTGTTTACGTGTGTGTTGTCACTTTGTACTTCAGAGTGGACATTCTGGACAAACTGTAAAATGATATGGTTTGATGGCAAATTTGAATTCACCTTTCATACCTATATAAAGTTCCTCGTACTGGGGACAGGCACATGTATACTATACATTGTATACACAGTAGACC